>NC_133476.1:941522-982366 GCF_025370935.1 Choristoneura fumiferana | reverse complement strand
GTGAGGGCGAACGTGAATGGTCCTACGCCACTTACGTTACACTATGATTACCATGTCAGCGCTTACACTCCTTAATTCCCTCCTTGAAAGATAACCTAAGTGAAACCATCGGCAGCGTCTATTACGAGTAAACTTCATGCAAATTCACAATGATTTAAACAGGCAGGGTGAATTTATCGGCCGTGTTCCGATGAAAATGAAACGGCCGAAAACCCATAAATTTAAAGTTTCTAAAGAGCAGAGCCTCGACGTCCGTTCCACTTACGAAACAAGCTGAAGGCCCGGTTATTAGCCATTCAAATCGGCGAGAACAATACCTTCGGTTAGGGGTCGCTTGCCAGACAAACTCGTGTAAATACATGCCACTTGAAAAAAAATCACCGGTTAGCTGCCTCCATTGTTTTAGGTGAAAAGATTTAGTAGAGCTAGAAATTTAACATACAAAATATGCTATGCTAAAGCGCCGTGTTTACGGACTAATTATACTATACACACCTCCGATTAACATGTAACTTGATTAACAGCATTAAGCGAGTACGTTCACAAACGAGGAAACTGGTTGTTGAAGTGCTGTCAGGGAGGCCGAGCAAAGCATAACGCAACGCTAGCGCTGGAGGTATCCCGACTGAAATATCACGGCATCTCGTGTTTACCCAGATGAATATACTCTATGGAATAAAATAAGTCTTTAACCTGTATGATATTTCTGTTTCTAAGATGCATAACGTCACGGTTGACTGAACTTCGGACTAAACAGTCCTTGGACGTTAGCAGAAACAAGAGCGACCTCATTCGCTTTTATGGCGATCATAGCGACCTCCACGTGACATCCGTTGTTTTCCTGAAACCTGGCAACCAAGGCGCCACCTACGACAGAAACGTGGCTTGTTAGTTGCAGTTTGTTTTTATTGCGAATTAGTCCATACAAGGAGACGACCCACCGGACGCAAACAATTTAATGGCGGCCACAATCAAGATTGTCAAAACGTTTTTGGCAAGATGGTTAATTCAATGTTTGATTCGAGAATCGAGATATCTGAATTAGTATCCGACTGAAATTAGCAGGGAGTTACCACCGGAACCGAAATGTTATTCTTTATTTTAGCGTATATTTTTCAAACTTTTAACACTTTCAAAAACGCTTTTGTGTTTATAGAAGCGATTATTCGATAAAACAGTTTGCTAGCTCTAAAAAAGCGAATATCTATTTCAGTTGATATGAAAAAACAATGTAGCGATCAAAAATTAGTTGGTGCGCTAGTGGCCGAGCCACTGCACGTCGCCGAATATTCCCGAACGACGTACTTATAACCCACGAATCCAGTTTCGGTTTCAGTTTCGTTAATTTTTTTGCCGATACTCGCCGAAACCGAATGGTCGGTCGAAGCCTATATTCGAGTCCAGAATTAGGCTAACTAGATTGACAGCTGAGAAATGTTACCAGACATAACAAAAAAAGAAATAGTCAAAGGAATAGGTCGATACAAATATGTCAATATAACCTTGTTGTGTTGTGTTTTGGGCTTTATTTCCATAGATTTAGGCCTAAGCACTACATTTAAATGATAACACAATTAAAAATAAATCAACAACATAAGAAAAAAACACAATAACGGGAGATAGTTCTCAGCAAACCGATCGGCAGTTAAGAGCGCGCAAACATTTTGTCCCAACTCGTCACTGGCGCGATCTCCTTCCCGCGCCCTGTTTCGCCCGCACACTACAAAGGTTTGCTGTGTGCGTACGATGCGAGCGTTGCCGAAACATTAACACATCTTGATCGTTGTACATTTTTTCGTAGTAAAATTAAGAAAAAAAATGTTGCGATATAAATATTTTTATTCCTTAACATAATAATTTATTTTATTACTTACAAGCTTTTTACTTATCTTGCCCTGTTAGTACGTTAGTTATTAGTAGGTATGGATAAAATTTGGAAGCTAAACTTGACTAAATATGCGTTTTCAGATTAAGTTAAAATTTTACATACGTGTGTAAATCAAATGACAATGCAGTATATTATTATGATTTATGAAGCCTGATCTGATGATGGAGCTGGAAGGTGGCCGTAGGAACTCTGTAATAAATCTATATAACCACATCGACTTGGGCTCGTTTGATTCGTCTTGACAAGTACTTTGGCCCTAGATGGCAACAACGTATAAAAATTACAGTCAGTAAAAAAAGCTGGCAATAAAAATTTAATTTTTCAGTGCGCGCAAAATATTTAGTTTCAATGTTTCTTACGCATGATGATGGTATACTGTGTGAGGGCACGTAATAATTAGTAAATAAATGAATATTTCATCATCATTGCTCATAATTATTTTCATCTAATATCTTTAAACGAGCAATTCCGAAATCCCCGATATATATTTCGGCGATAATGTGTACGTGTATATAAAATATTGTATGAAATTTTACATAATTAGGCCTTAAAACACTCGTGTGATGCTATAACGATATTCACTTCGCTGGTATCGTTAACCCACACTATGGTTTCAAGACCCCTCTTTATGTAACAATTGCATAAAATACTATTAGTAGATTGTACACTACGGGGATAAAGCACTTTATTATGTCACGGGTACGGTATTGAATCCTGAGCGTAACGAAGGACTCCAGATTTAACTCCCGAGCGCAGCGAGGGTGTCGTGCGTTAACTCCCGAGCGAAGCGAGGGTTTTAAGATGGAGTCCTTAGATCAGATGGAGTCGACTTCTCTGGGAGTAGATTATTAACAATGCGTAAGGCGTCTAATTTAATGGACTACGGAGTCCAATGACATTTTAGTAACAGGAATTTCATTAGCTATCGTACATGTTCGGAGACAGTCTATCAAAACTGAGTAGTATCCTGGAATGTTTAATAAACATTAATCTTCATTTTATATGATTTCACTTGGTACGTACCTAATAAAATACTGTGCAAACTAGACAAAAGTATTATTACTGAATAAAATTGTGGCAAAATCTAATTTTTTTAAAGTTGAAAATGCGTCATACATTTTACATATTGGGACTTATAGAAATCTCATGATTAGGTATATTCGACATTTCAGCCTGTTCTATTTTCCGTCTGAAAATAAATGCAATCTTAAAATCAAGAAAGTAATGTTATCATAAATCCGAATTGGATTAAATTTAACACAAAAACGTATTTATTATTGATCCTGAATGTACAGTAATGGGAATTAGTATTGATAAATAACCTTTTAATGGTAGTATAGTACCTGATAAAAAAATGTTATCTTAAAACCAAAAACAGTAATTTTACAGTAACTTAATTCCGATTTGGAGTGAATTTAACAAAAAATATATTTATGGAACTAGATTTCTATCTTGGATACAGTAATGGTAATTAATAATGATGAATAACCTTTTCTAAGCAGCTCATACTGTGTTAACAGTACTGTGTTTTTTCATCCAAATGATTTTCGTTTATTACCCATATCTAAGAATATAAGACTTTTACTTGTACAACAAGATTTTATTTACTTTTATATCATACTCACTATCATACTAACAAACATACTAACAGGGCAAGTTAAATAAAAGCTTTAATAACTTTAAGTTACATTTTATTTTTTTAATACAATATTTTTTGCTGACTGTACTTTTGTCCTGGTTACCACCTAGGACTCGTCAAGACAAATCTAATGAGCCCAAACTCGATGGGGTTATGTCGTTTTATTACAGAGTTCTTGTGGTTACCTTCCAGCTCCATCATCAGATCAGCTTCATGTCATAATAATAATATTACATTGTCATTTTATTCACACATGCACGCAAAGTTTCATCTCAATCAAAAATCAGGAAGTGGGTCAAATTTAGTTAATACTTACACACTACATACTAACATACATACTAATATGGCAAGTTAAATAAATGCTTGTGAAATGTAAAATGCATCTACCCGTATTAGTTTGAGTGAAAATTGCGAAAATTTAAAACATTTAATTTTAACATGTAAAATTACTTATCAAGTATCAAGCAATTGCGGACACGCTATAACTATCGGGTGTTTGCAGTAAAGGTTGATAACCTTGCGGAGAGCGCAGAGCGATACGTCCGTTCCTTGGGAGAGCCCGGCGCTTTCTGAGTCGTAACTAATAACGCGCGCGGTTATATAATCGATTTAGGACCCAAGTTTAGAAAATTGTCAAACTTAAATGAGCTATTATTAAGCGCTGAAAAAAATATTACAGACTAAACATTTCCTGTAGATTTATAATAAAATTGTTTTATTGGCAAATACATCACAACAAATGAGATAAAAAATGATGAAGTAGACCGATTTAGACTTTTTGAAGAATGGTATTTGAATAATAATAACTAATATTTTGATACATATGATGACCCTATGTCTTAAAAGCTATATTTTCCTATTATAAAATACTAAAGTTACACTGTTGTGGTGGGTTATAATGAAATATTTCACATGAAGACAGCTCTGACGCGTATTTTTGTAAAACCTCACTAACAAAATGATTTGGCAAAAAAAAATCGCTGACGGAAATAAATGAAAATCACCGCTATACATCAGAGTAAGAGTTTATCTATATGTTACATTAGTTTTCCTTAAAAAACGTAAGCATTTAGACATTAATAAGGCATTTGAAAAACCTCAAAATCGCTGAATGGGCAATTTTTCGTTTGCACGCTCTAAGTCAATGACATATATGAAACGTCAACAAAACAAAATGGCGAACGGCGTCCGTACCGATTGTTCAACAGGTTATTTTCCAAATCTTCAAATTAAAGGTTTATTTTATTATTATTTCATATTAATTTTTTTTTAATATTGATATTCAGTTTTTTTTTTAATATCGATATTACAGCCCTGGTGATACTGTGGCAAACTTTTGCGTGCGTTGCTTACTTAACGAGCGCTGCACCTTTCCCGTCAAGATTTTTATCGCTATTATCTTCTTCCTGGCGATCGAGGAACTGGAACAATGCGTAAGATTTTCTCAACAACTAGCCTGTTCTGCATTAGTTCTAATCTAGTGTAGCGGATAAGATCACCAGTGAGAGTTCGTGTATCTCGGAAGTGGCGCCGGAGGTCCGCGCGCGATACCGATCTACGGAAGCGACTCTCGCTTGCATTGTGCACAGGCGACTGCCCTCTGAACTAGCGAGCAGAGGTGAGACGTATTTACTGGAATAGTTTTATCATGGACGTCTAAGAAACGCGTTCCCGCCCGGGCGTCTTCCAGCGTACGAGATTTCGAAGTACTTTACCTACGGCGAATTGAAACGTTAATGCGCTACTCTCAAGTAGAAAGAAAGATTATTTTATATATTTTTTTTTTACTCCTAAAACAAACAGCTGATAGTCCTAAGCCTGTTTAAAGTATGAGGAAGTTTTTAACCACATCAAGCTAAAGTAAAATTCTTAAACTTCATTTATTATGAGGTTAAAACGCCCATAAATACTTCCAATACGCTTTCTTACAAAAACATATTTTACCTATTGAGTAGCGTACTTCTAAATACTCGTGGACCTGGTGTTTGCATCTAGTATTTTTGTGGACGCGTACTCTGAAGACTCGGTACGCATTCGGCCTAGTGTCACCTCTAGCAAGTAACACGGATCGGCGCCGGCGCACAATACAAACAAAACATGGATGCAGGGGACACGAGGAAACGTTCCGCTCTGCGTTTATACCCGAGGAGAGAGTTCGGAAGACGGTGCCGAGTTACGGTGTCCGTTTCTAGCGTGAGTGACAGCGGACATTGTAATGTGAATCCCATCAAAACGTAAACGAGAAAATAGGAGCCAAGTTTAGTAAAAATTGATGTACAGATGTATTGAATAATGTATTGCCATCGTATTTTGTCGGGAAAGTTCGGATTTGTCTTGCTGTCTCAACTAGCTTACTGAAGTTTACTGAAGCGAATTGAGAAAGCAAGATAAATACAAACTAATCCGACAAAATCCGATGGAAAAATATTATTTAATAGCTCTGTAGTTGACATTGCCGACAAATTGTTGAATTGCTGTTGTGTTTCGGCGTGGTGAGTAAGACGGCCGGCGAAATTACTTGCACTTGAGGTATCCCATCTTAGGCCTCTAGTTTGGCAACGCATCTACCTATACCCATACCCCTGGTGTTGCAAATGTTTATGGGCGGTGGTGATCTCTTACCATCAGGAGACCCACTTGCTCGTTTGCTATACAGTAGAATAAAAAAAAAATAAGGAGAGCGCCAAAGTTCGCATACTCTTCGCTAGTCATACCGTAATTTTTGTCCGACTCATCGTTTGTCATATTTTTCCCACTGAAACCTTACTGTATTCTGATATTTTTAAATGGTCATCCTATAGATAACCATAGGTTAGGTTAGGTTTGTTTTATAACAATTCTGAACAATTTATTATTGGATTCAGAGAAAAAAGAGTTATGACAAACGATCGTTCTGACAAACATTACATTCGGACTTCCAATTAGTATGCGAGCCGATATGGACCCAGAATTAAGATCTAAATGGGTACTGCGTAAGTAAGTTTTCTCGTAATCCAGAAAAGAGAAAACAAATCACGTAAGATTTGAAATTGAATTGAAGCACAAATTGGACTTTTTTAGTTTTTACCAAGAAACCAACTTTTTTAAGAATATTTAAGATATGACATTCATTACAAAATAAAATAGTAACTTGCGTATTAACACAAAGAAGATAAGTTAATAATCCAAATATAACATAAATTGTTTGCGAGTGATAAAAATACAGATTTTTAGACTTGATATTGCAATAGCAGTTTCAGCTGTAATTATGAAATTTGAAATTCTAGTAAATCTTAGAAGATTTAACATACTAGTATATAAACCAAGTTTGAGTAGATTTTGAGTTATTAAAGGGTCAAAGGTTACATCAATGCATTTGTTTAATAAACAAAGTCGCAGAGTAATAAAACACACAAACTGTCATATTTTTAATATTAGTAGAAACTAGGATTGCTTAAGCAAGATACCTTAGAAAAGAGTATATTTAATTTTATATTCACTGTCAAAATTATTGGAACAAATTGTGCTGGAACTCGTGGGCATCCAGTCGTATTCGCATCTCTGTACAGGAACAACAGCAATGGATTGATCCTGGCACGCTATTTCATCGGATGGAAACCTAAAATAACAGCCAACCAACCACCATTGACAAATGGTTCGTGTGACATTGATATGACATACGGCTGCTAGGTCGCCGTTTCTTTTACGAACTTGGCTAGACACTGCCGCGTGCCTAGACACTGTAGAACAGGGTTACTCAAAGTGGGTACGCGAACCCTCTAGGGTTCGCTATTCGACGGTAGGGGGTTCGAACAAGGTTACGCGACTCCAAAAAACACCAGGCTGCAAGACTAGCAAGATGATTAAGATTGGTTTTTGGAGTCTTTTTGTATTTTTTATTTTTAGTTTCTCCAACAGTCAATTTTATTACTTTCTTTGGGGGGGGGGGGGATGGTTCGCTATCGTCTAGAAACTTTAACAGGGGTACGTGGAGCCATAAGTTTGAGAAACCCTGCTGTACATAGAATATCAGAACGCTCCGCAACTGCGCAGAGGCGCCGGCGGCGGTCGCCGCAAACCACAGCATTCGTTGACGACTAAAAAGTTTCAGGAAACGTTACTATCGCGCGGTCTGCTTGCGCCCGCGCCGGGAGCCCGCGGCCCCGCTACTTGGCTCAATGTCAATCATTACTCTGCGTAGTACTTTTACTAAATGATAATTAACGTTAGTGTAGAGAGAAAGTGTGTGTGTGTGAGAGAGAGAGAGAGAGGGAGAGGAGAGAGAGAGAGAGAGAGAGAGAGATGCACGTAAGGAATAAATAATGATTAATAAAAACATCGAATAGTATATAAATCGGAGCCCACTCAGCATAATGTTGCGGGAAGCCGCAACGCTGTTTTTCAGTGGACCCCATTTACTAAACACATAAAAGCATATAACACCAGCGGAAAGAAGCTCGCAAATAAAGTCACATATAGGTATGACATTTTTTTAATTTATTTATTTTTACAAGCAAAAGTTATGGCGCCTTGGTTTTTGAAATTTACCACGAGCTTTACGGTGGAGGAAAGCATCGTGAAGAAACCTACACCTATCTGTGAAACAATTCAATGGTGTGTGTAAAGAATTTCACGAAAGTATCCAACGGCAATCTGTTCCAGGAACGACCAATAGTAAAACATTAGCGAACATTCCAGAATCTAGAATATTTGACATTACACCAGTATCGTGCCCGAGCTAAAGCCTATTGTTCTGCAATACGATATCGCACGCTATACCAAGGGGTTAATGTAGCAACGTTTCCCGACCGTGGAATTTCAACGCATTGTGTTTTTGTTCAACCGTTGCTCAGAGAAAAAAACTAGCATTCTTCAAAGCGTACTAGATCATTCAGGACGTAAAGGAATTTATAAATGATATAAACGAAGCCGATGCTCTTAAAGTTATCTAATACGGTCGCAATGCGAAACAAAGCGAGATCCATCAGTATACTGGAGCATTAGTGGGAGTTGCCTAGCTGGTTCTCCACAATGGCCGCGAGATGGCAGCACACCAAATGGACCTGTCGCATGACCGATTGGCCATAACCATAAACTCGTCCAGCTTTGTCCGTCTTGACAGAAGATTGAATGGGCATCAGATAAATTATTGTCATGAGATTTGAGCGCAGTCAGAGAACTAATAAGTGGAATGGAATTGCTTGGAAAATGTACTGAGCGGCAATAAATGTGGTCCCCAAATGTATGCAGAAATAAGTAATTTTGTATGTAGAGTGGGCCAAATATTGTGCCGCTGAGTATAATGTAACTAACTCAACACAAGATAATACCTGTACCATTAAGGCACCTTTTTTTTACATAAATAAAATTACAATACAATACAATACAAAGACTCTTTATTGTACACCAGACATAGTAAGCGATACAGAAAACAGATACACAGAAAAAAATATTACAAGGTGAGCAATAGGCGGCCTTATCGCTTAAGAGCGATCTCTTCCAGGCAACCTTTTTTACAGAAAGAAGTAAGGACTAGTTTACAACAGGTGGTGCATCAAAAGTAGATAAGAAAATTTAAACGTAACAGCAATACATCTACGAATACATACATAATTATATCGTACATATAATATACGTCCAAAATAAATATAGGTAGTGAGATAAACAGCAACAAATAAATAAATAAATTATAATAAGGCTAATAATTACAAGATGACAGATAGTGCTCCTTAAGCATAGATTTAAATAGTGACAAAGACTTTGCGCGTCGTAAGTCAATCGGTAAGGAGTTCCACAACCGAATAGCCTGGACAGTGTAAGAATATACATAGAATTTGGAGTTAGATAGAGGCACGGAAAGGAGAAAGTTCTGAGAGCATCGAATAGAAGTTACGTAGCTAAATCGCTCTTTGAGGTAGCGGGGAGTTGCAGGGTTAAAGAGAATGCCGTAAAGAAGGTGAAGAATGTGAGAGTTACGGCGAAAGCGGATTGGGAGCCACTTGAGCTGTGATCGAAAATTAGAGACATGATCGAACTTACGTAGACCAAATATAAACCGAATGCATAGATTTTGAATTCGCTCAAGTTTGTTAAGCTGCTCTTCTAAGAGATCGGGATAACAAATGTCAGCATAGTCGAAAATAGGGTGCAGTAAAGTTTGAGCAAGCGCAACCTTGGTAGCAAAAGGTAGGAAATTCTGAAGCCGTCTTAAAGATCCCACCGCAGCAAACACCTTTCTGCTCACCTCGCACACATGAGGAGACCATGAGAGAGTGCGGTCGAAAATAACACCCAGGCTCTTGACCTGATGTGCAAACGGTATTAGTACTCCGTCAAAAAGCACCGGTGGCAGAGACGCAAAATCGACTCTTGGGACAAGTCTCGAGCTACCAATGACAATGACCTGGGTCTTTGTCGGATTGACAATCAGGCCAAATCGTTGGCTCCATTTTAAAATCTTTTTTAGATCCAAGTTTACAGACTCGATAACCAACGGAAGATCGCCAAGCACGCCCTGAGAATAGATTTGTAGGTCATCAGCATAAAGGTGATACGAAGAGAGAAGATTATGAGAAATAGAATCTATAAAAATAGAGAATAATAATGGAGATAACACTCCACCTTGTGGTACACCAGCAAGAGTGTTGCACCAAGAAGATCTAGAATCTTCCACCTTTATTCTTTGCCGACGACCCACTAAGTAACTACGGAACCATTCAATAACCGCAGGAGATATGTTAAGAGAGCGTAAAATTCCAAGCATAATATCGAAATCAACAGTGTTGAAAGCATTGCTAAAATCCAATAGAGTTAAAACAGTAAGCTTTCTATTATCCATACCCATTCGAATATCATCGGTGATCTTCGCGAGTGCGGTTGCCGTGCTATGACCAGGACGGAAACCGGACTGAAAAGGATTGAGGAGGTCGTTTCTGGTTAGATAAGACGATAATTGTTGATGTACAAGACGCTCCAAAACTTTTGACAGGAAAGGAAGAATAGAAATTGGTCTGTAGTCGGAAAAGGATGATGGACTGGACTTTTTAGGTAGGGGAATAATTTCAGCATCCTTCCATACTAAAGGAAATACATTCGATGTGATAGAATTATTAAGTATAGAAGTGATGACAGGGACAAGTATATCAAGGAGAGGGAGGATCATAGCACGACTTACACTATCGACACCAACAGCGTTCGAAGCGATGGACAATATGCTCTTCTTAACATCACTGTCGGTAAATTGATTGAAATAAAAAGGAGAAGTATCGGAAGTTGGTAACGTTGAAAGATACGTCAGAGTTTTGTCTTTTTCAGATCCGCTGAACACAGCCGAAGAAGAGAAATGCTGGTTGAGCTGATCAATGTTAATATCAGCCGAAATAGATTTTTGCTGAGATTTACCAACTCCTAGTGATTTAAGAAATTTCCAAACTTTAGCAGGGTCTCCGTTTTCAACTGACTCGTGGATATGGCGTCTTTGAGCGTCTCTGCAGATAGTGCTACAACGATTCCGCAAGGCACGATATTTGTCCCGGTTTTTATCCGAAGAGTCAACTTTGTACTTAGCTTTTGCTTGATTCTTTCTTCGAATCAGGGTCTTTATATCATCAGTTAGCCAGGGAGCAGGAAGATGTTTCACTTTGACCGGTTTAACCGGAGCGTGCACGTCATAAACTTTGGTGAGAAGGGAGTTGAAAAGAGCGATTTGATCATCAACCGCACCAGCTTCGGAGACGGACCCCCAATCGACCTTCATTGCATCCTTACGAAGCAATTCAATATTCATGCGACCAAAGTTGCGCTGCAGAAGAACTTTATGCTTAATCCTAGGAGGTCGAATTTTATATGAGAGGTAAATCAAATCATGATAAGAGAAAGCATCTGCAGAACACTGGCCAGATTTAGCAACATGACCAGGAGAAGAAGTGATAGATAGGTCTAGAAGAGATGGGGAACAGTTTGGGAAATAATGAGTTGCATTAGATGGGAGAATACTAAGGTTGCAAGCTTCAACAACAGCCCTAAGAGATCTAGAGCGGGAATCGTTTTTAAGGAGACACGTATTAAAATCACCCATTATAATATGGTGCCGAAACGCTGGCATAACATCTTCAAGGAGCTTTTCAAGGGATGGAAAATAATTTACTTGAATAGAAGGGGAATAGAAAACTCCAAGAAGCACCTTCATGTATGACAAAGTAATATTTAGAAAAAGATATTCAGGGGCGTCAGAGGATGAAGACTGAGGTGACATACTGACTATGGAATAGGGGATACAAGAACGAAGATAAATGGCAACTCCCCCACCACCCCTACCAGAGCGATCATTACGGATGAGACGGAAACCAGGTATGGAATAAGAGGTAGAAGGATGGCATGGCTTAAGCCAAGATTCGGAAACAAGTATAGCGTGAAGATTTTTTAAATTGAAACTTAATAACATGTCGGTGAAATGGGCTGGAATACTTTGTGCGTTAATATGAACTACATTGAAATTGTTCGGAACGCTACAAAACTCTAAATTAATGATGTCAAAGAGTGTAGGAGGCAAAGAAGTAAAACTGGTCTCACTGTCAGAGTCTGAAGAAAAGGAAAAATAGTGAGCACTATCTGCGCTGTCATTGTGACCTAAATTAGACATATAATTTTTACTAATATGTATACAAATATATAAATGTAGATAATAAAGAAAAAAAAAAATTTAGTTTTTTGAAAGTAATTACGAAAAAAAAAACTGACCATATTTGTGGCAATTTAGTTTTAAAATAAGGGTAAACATTAATGAAAAGGTTTTCCAGAACTTACATTTTATTTATTTATTTATTTTAAAGAAACTTACACAGATTATAGTAATTTATCAATTTTATATTCACAATCACATGTTGTATGTTTGTTTTCCATGAGGATACTTTTTCAAAAATGTATGTTACAAAGACTATTAATGTGATGTAACTTTAAGTGACTTAAAAAGTTAACATTCATGACTGATAACGAAGTTAATGGTTATATTTGATGTTAATGAAAGGATTTTGTTGATCTATGCGAAAATAATTATATTGATTGTTACATTAGTTACAATCAGGTAGGTACATGTTGTGTTACATTAGGTACATGTTATTGTAATTTTTGTGATTTTGCATAATAATAATATTAAAAAATATTTTTAAAATATTTTAACTTCTAATTTGTGCTTTTATTCTCTTTATTTTCTTTAGGAATTGGTTTCTAATACAGACATTTAAAAATCATGACCACCTACTGCGAAAAAATGGAGAAAATAAAGCAAAACATGATTTCCTTGAAATAAGTCAGCAATCATATTAATTGGTCTATATACAAGTTTTGATTTGCAATTATAGAACTTGTAATAAGTATATATTTTGATGGACTAACTTAAATCGGCAACATAGCTTTTGAGGTAACTAAACAAACTTAAATAGTCTGTTAGCTATAATTCTTAGGACAATGATCTTTTTTGATATCGATAGCTTAACAATTGCAGATTATTATTAATAATAATAATAATAATATAAATCTTTATTTCGGAATACACAGGACTCCATAGATGATTAGTAACAGAGCTTATTTCCTAAAGTTAGTACTTAAAATTAATCAATTAAATTAAATTATATGAGCATTAATTCATTTAACTGCACATGCCACCCCTTAATCTGCCCAACCCAGTGCACAAGTATTGGGCAGTCGTACTTTACAGCAAGCACGCTCAGAATGCTGTTGGAGGTCAGTCTTATACGGTCCAGCAGCGAGACTATTTTATTAGAATGCCCGTTAATCCATATCGACCACAAGGTACCTTATACAAGATTTTATAATTCGGATTTCGGATTTTGAAATCGGTTTGTTTACACTTTTTATAAATTGGACTGATATACCGTATACTAAATAAATACAACATGTAACCTTTTTACGTTTTTTACCTATACTGGTCTTATTTCTTACTCTGTAGTACCGCGCATGCGCGATATATGACTCTAGCGCATGTTATACAGGGTTGTCAGGTTGTGTAAATCGTTACGAGGATTCATTACGGCTAGAAAGCGACGGAAAGGTTATCGGTAATGACAGTTCTGATATTTTCCCATTTGGAGTAACGCGTTTAAGTGGGATTGCGTAAGGCTGGCTACTAATGCGTTTGGAGAACACGCTAGAGCTAACTAAACTTATTGCATACGATTTGTATGTCGCGTAGATTTGCTAACTGTTTCTATTATATTTTCTAACCTAAGATATAAATTAATTTAAAAAATAAGTATGTAGTAGTCTAGAACTCTGTCAAGTAACTTAACCCCTCGTTTTCTTAGACGCGTATCCGTGCCAGTTCATGAACTGCGTAAGCACGTAGTTTCCAAATCGACTACGCTGAAATCACAACTTATGACTTAAACAAAATTTATGACTTAAATTCGGGTTTTGTTCCGCGTACCTTGATTTTAGAGAAGCTCGATATTTCGACACAGTTGCATGCGCCATGATCACGAGGTACTTAATCAAGGTACGCGGAAAAAAACCCGAATTTAATTAATAAAATGAGTAATGACAGCGATACTGAAACATTGAATTGTATTGTACCTATACCTACTATTACGTGAACATGACTTATAGTTTTTAGTGCAGTTTCAACCCTGCGTCATATTAGTGACACGTGCTCGTCCTATAATCACCGACATATACACGTGAGGCATGCATAGACCTATACAAGATAGAATATATACAGTCGAACAAATTGATTGCAAACCCTGACTGCCCTGCCTTTTCAGATGGGCAGACACAATGGAACGGGCACCTATTCTGACTCTAGATAAAAAAAATATAAAATATATATAGGTAGGTACCTCGTTGAGTTTCTTGCCGGATTCTTCTCAACAGTAATTTTTCCGAACCGGTGGTAGATTCTTTTTTGACATTCAAGAGTGCTTGTTATAGCCTAAATTGGACAAAGATATTTTGACTTTGACTTTGAGATACTGCTCTACGGGGGACACCTATGTTCAGCAGCAGACGTTCTCCGGCTGATGATGATGATAATGATGATGATGATACTTTTCTAGCTTTCCCAGCTTTCGATATCCCCTCTGTCCTAAGCCTTTCAGAATATAAAAACAACGTAACGGTACAGTCACGACGACAAAGGATCATGTTCAGATTACAACGAAACGTGCGAAGCGGAAACGTGGGACTAATTATCATAACGCACACGCATCTACAACAATGCAACTCAAAACAATGCTATTCAACAAACGAACTAACCTACATATGTTTAGGGTTGGAATTGGAAAATGTTTATTTAGAGTTACGTCGTTTTACACAGCGGTAAGGCGTAATTTGGTGGTTGCGCGTGCGGCGGTGTCGTGACGTCACGTGGAAAAAGTGATTAGTTCATTTGTTTGGGGAACGCGTAAGATTACCGATGGTAGGATAATGTCTAAAGAATACTACAAACCAATTAAATTTTGGTCATCTATTTATGTATAAGTTACAGATGTATCGTATCTTATTGGAAAAGTTCGTATTTATAGTGTTCTTTCAAATAGCTTCAGTACGCATCGCACAGCCATACATTTTTATTTTAACATTTGACACTAAATAATAATTTTACTCATAGATATGAAAATGTCACTCATTTAACACAATAATAATTAATTAAATAATTTCCTTGCGCGTGTGGTAGCGGAGAAGCAGAGTAAAATATTATAACAAAAAAAATGGTCCTTCGAACCGGATAACAGAGTGAATACGCTGACACAAGTGAGCGACATCATCGGCCTGTCCGCACTGACCAGGTGAGATAGATCAATTGGTAGTCAGTTTAAAAAAGCAACTGCTCCATTCCTTGTGTACCTCAGTTTTAAAGAAAAGTTTCAACGGATAGCCAACGGCACTTGAGACCGTCGCTATTCCCTTGAGCGGACCGACCTTAAGGCGCTGCCACAGTCTTTCAATAAGTCTCCTATAATTGGGGCAACGTGGCAGCGCACTGACATTTGGAGTTCACGGCGCAAGGCAAAGTTGCACGAGCATGATCGAAAAACTTGAAACATTACTGGGACGATATAGATACTTGAGCAATGAGGGTTTTCACAGAGGCGAAATATCGCTAGATGGCGTTAGGATCGTGAGGTCTGTTTGACGTTTGCTTGCGATTGGCTGATTTAGTTATTTAACCAATCACGAGCAAACGTCAAACGGAGCTCACGATACTAACGCCATCTAGAGATATTTCACCTCCGTGAAAACCTCATTCAGCAGGGCTACTACGAAACTCGAAGTTCGTGTCGTGCGGTCCCTCTGACACTTATACTATTTAATACGAGAGCGAGAGGGACGGTACGATACCAACTTCGAGTTTCGAGTTTCGTAGTAGCCCTGCAGGAAGTAAGAATTAAGAACTTGCGTCGTTTGGATTATCTACTATTAAAAATAAAACTTTACCTTCAGCTGCGTAAAAGTAAAACGTCATTTTTCACCATATGACAATCCCCGCTTACCTGCAATAGAAAAAACAGAATTAATGGATTTCATAACAACGTGATACATCTAAATTTCTAAATGGAAGCCCAATCACTGCATTGTTCGCTAACAATAGATCTGGATAAAATTGTTTGTGTAATCTAATAACAGATCGCTAAACACTAACAGAAGTGGCTTGCATAACTGTAAATTACTTTGACCCAGAACTAAATTATGTATTAAATAAAGCACCTATCGTTTAAGTTTAACGTCGGCATCGAGCACTTCAATTTCATCAGAGTATAGCGCGACGAAGTTTCAATTACAAGCTTTTATTTAGTTTAATTTGTCCCGTTGTCTGTCTGTAATCAAATCTTGCAAGTGAAATTCGACCAACTTCCAGTAGTTGGATTGACTTGAAATTTGGTATACTTATGTAAATTACGCGACAATACAATAATCTAGTAGTGATATCCTGGTAGTTCAGCCAGGATCGTCTCCGCAGGACGGAACTCTTCAACAGTTAATGGCATCGACTTGAAACTTGGTATGCAAATTTAATTTGGGTGACAATGGGTGACAATGCAAGCAAAGTCGACAAAAAGTACCTACAGTCAGTAAAAAAAGCTTGTATTCAAAATAAAAACTTATTTTTGCAATCAACTCGAATATAAAGTTAACGAGGGTTTTTTGACAGACTAGTTGGCGCTAGTTTCGTTCGTGGTGTCCGTTTGACAGCTTTGACATTTGTGTCTCGTTTGTGATTGTGAGCCAATCGCAAGCAAGGCTGTAACGTCAAATGGCCCTTTCGAAAAATGGCAGACGAGCAAGTGGGTCACCTGATGGTAAGAGATTACCACCGCCCATAGACACCTGCAACACAAGGGGGATTGCAGATGCGTTGCCAACCTAGAGGCCTAAGATGGGATACCTCAAGTGCCAGTAATTTCACCGGCTGTCTTACTCTCCACGCCGAAACACAACAGTGCAAGCACTGCTATTTCACGGCAGGATTAGTGAGCAAGATGGTGGTAGCAATCTGGGCGGACCTTGCACAAGGTACTACCACCTGCAAAACTAACGCCATCTAGCGATATTTCAAACGAAGTAAATATCAACGTCAGGCGCCACAAAAACCCTTATTAAGAACAGTTACATCTTATGTCACAATAATTTTATTAGCATTCATTTACCACAATGACCTTTTTTTTACCACAATAACATAACCTAACCAACAAAAAGTTGGAAAACCCCTTTAAAAACTTTGTCACTTCAATGTTCAATATCTCAAAAACAGCTAAACCGATTTTGATGAACCACGTCTAAGAACCATCGCTAGAAAACCTGCTTTCAAATGAAAAAATGGCATTCAAATCAGTCCATCCGTTTAAGAGCTGGATACGGTGCCACATACAGACACACAGACAGACAGGCCGAGACACATAGCGGTCAAACTTATAACACCCCTCTTTTTGCGTCGGGGGTTAAAAATAGAGTAGACAAACGATGAAATCTGACGTAGATATGCGTTAAAGGGAGACGACAGGTTCGAAAGATAACCATGCACAAGTTTTAACTGAAAAAGTGCCATTCTGACACGAAAATTACCCATGCAATTGTGTGTATGATTAATTAATTATATGTCGCAAGCTCCTCTAATTTTTTCTTAAAGCTTAAATAACAAAATGATTAGTTCTACATTATTTGACAGATCTATATAATACTATGTTACTATAATTATATTCCACTGGCTACAGTTGCACGTTATCCATTGCATAAACCTAGTGCTTGTTGAACGTTCTCTATTTGACGTGTCATGTTTATTATAATTAAACTTTGTTAAATTTAATAAGATTATTGCATGTTGAAATCGGTCCTCCGAGCCGGATGAAATGGTATTTATTGTGTCGTAATTCTAATAAGATGTAGACAAATTGAATTTGTCTAACTTGATAATTTAAGTTTAGATTCAAGTAAGCCGGTAAGATTATTTAGCGACGATATTATATTCAGAAAGGCATTCTTTAAATCTCATCATTTTAACACTCCATGAGTTACCATGTGTCTGTAAAGTCACCAGCATTAATATCTGCCACAGCGGAGCGTGCAAAAATATCTGACACGTCCTTCCGGCCCTAGAAATAGAGTCGTATCAAATATTTACGCACGCTTGTTGTATCAGATATTGGCGCTGGTGACTGTACTACCTCACTCCTAAATCAATCGACGATGTGATTAACTATCATTAAAATCAGTTGTTTTTCGGTTTTTAAGTCACTGCACTTTGAAATAAGTTTTTATTTTTTTATTTTATTACTGTAATATCAGTTCAATTAAATCTTTCCGTGAGGCAATTTGTGCCTCAAAATGGTTTAAATCTACATATCCCTGTGTTTACCCCATTAAATCACTAACCGATATGGTGTTGGCAGTTTATCTTTGAAATCAACTGCGCAAATATTTCCTTCTATAATTTGCCTAGCGTAAAACCTATTATTAACACCTATTCTTATTTGGTCAGTCAATAATAGCTTGCAATAAAGGTGCGTACATACTGTTAACCTTCGTGCCTTGCGCACGCATGCGGCAACACATCGCGTCCTGTTGTGTACTCGCCTAAGTTTTTCCATGTCATAATTGAACATGCATAATAGATTGTGCATGTGAATTTGTGTCTAGACTCCTATCCAGTGGTGGTGTAGGGGTATGGCACGCAGCACGGAATGCTGAGGACCTGGGTTCGATTCCCAGCGCTGGTCTCTTTTTTCTGTGCATCCATGTTTCCGTTTGTAATTTCGTTGGTAATAAGATAAGTCCTAATAAGCATGTATGTGGGATGGGTGTTATTAAATTGCATAAAGTTCAAAAAGAATAACGGAAAAATACATAATGGTAATTTCATGCAAACTTCGTGGAATGTTATAAAATAAACCTTTTTTTGCTGTCCGGGGGAGACGTGCCGCCAGATACCCCATCGCCACGGGGCGGCGATGAGGTTGTATGGGGTTTTTACCCATTAAAACCCCCCCGGGATGGATGCATGCCACAGACGTGTCCAGCCCAGTCGCATTTTAGCTTAGCAGTCTTTATCCCAGCGTCGGCTTTGTCTTTAACATTATCCAACTTTAATTATTACTTCTGTGCGCATAAACATAAATATACCACAGTAATACCGCACATAGGTACTTATTAATGCGCATGACTGTGCGATAGCACACTATACAGTATGCCACCAACAACAGTCATTACTGTTTGACATTTATGTTTCATTCTGTGTGCAGGTCGTTGTGAAATGTACGTGAAATGGCAGAATCGGTTCAAGGTATCGCTTTAGCAGTAATTAACCTTTTTCTAATCGCTACCTGTTAGAATCTAAGATAAATTCTATGATCATCTAATCATTTAACTATGAAAAGTTACAACCGGGTTAGCTTAGTGGATAGAGAAGCTGACTTGTAGAGATGGGTAGCTCACAAATGATATACACAAAAGAGCTATATCAGTTCGCTGAACTGAATCACTCTTTATATCAGTTCAAACCCAAATGTGTCATCTTATCATTTAGCTCACTTGCACAGATTCTTATTTTGCCTTAGATAATGAGATGATAGCTGTCAAAATTTTGATATTAGATGTCACGATGTCAGGTATCTGTATGACAAAAATACGGATTTTTGTGCTGAAACCTTGGATGCTTAATATACGTATTTAAGTATGTATTTGCCTATTTAAGAATGTTTATCTGTTGCGTCTCACCACGATATTTATTTGTATTTAAGTCAGATCAAGCACGCACTCAATTTCTTTATTAACAAACACATAAATTCGCTGTCAGTGGCATTACCACAAAAAATATAATTAAAGGAATACAATCAACATTTCTCACAAATATTTAAAGTACCTCAGTTTAATAGGTACCAGAATAGTCGTCAAGCATACCTTACTTAACTATAAAATGTATGCCCAACAAGTAATTAAAAACATATTAACGCCATGTATTTTTATTGCAAAGATAATGTCTAGATATCACCCTACTAAAATGCAGTTTTACAGCTCTCCAATGATTCGGATGGATTGCTTAATCGCCACCACGTTTATTATATGTTATGACAGTACTCGTAATGCCGCGTATCCAAGCAGCTATTACCGACAAATTCAATTAGCGCCCGCCGAATGTGGTAGTAATTATTTATTTCTATAGCGCTATTAACTAACCGTTTGTTTCTAGTTTCATGTCACGTTTCGCCGATTAGACCACTGTTCGAAACAGTCGAAAGCCTTCACCGTATTCGATCGCGAAAATGTACAGTAATATTTCATTAAAAATTTGGCAATATATAGAATGGTAAATGTCATAAAATTGTTTGCCTTTATAAGCCAAACGCTTAAAGAAATCTAAGATTTTTTTAAAACGAAAATAAGTTTTGAAGCGCCGGACGGATTTGAAACCTACCTACTACCAACCAAAATTGTGGTCTACCACGGCAAAATTGATCAACTTGCCGAAAATCATAATCGCTTGCCAGTAATGTCCTAACAAAATGAAAAATGGAAAAATGTCTTTCAGTCATAAATATAGCAGAGTGCATGAAATTATTTTTTATTTTATGAATAACTAATTTTTTTACGGATTCACAAGTGATCGATCATCCACAGCAATGTACCACCAGCCAAATATGTGGTCTTCCACCCTAAAGTTGATAATCGTTTGCATGTCATAAAACAATAATGCCAATAGACGTGTCTGTCAACTTGAAAGTTCGACTTTAGCGACATATTCATTTGATAGGAACTTGTTTAAAAATTGACCATTTATTTGGCTGACGGTACCACATCCGCACGTTATCTCGCACCGTTTAAACGAAGCTTTCAATGTAATACACTCGCGTACTCAATCCGACGCGTGTCACGTCCGACGCTGACTCATTGTTAAAAAAGAATATCAACGCGATCATTTCTCTAAAAGACGTTTAAATAGTCGATAACGATGCCGCGGGTACTCGAGATGGTCCAAATAGCATGGAAATGTGTTTAACAATGACTGTCGGAGCCCTTTACTATAACAAGTTCAAGGGTCAGCTGACGTGGAGTGTCCGGGCGAAACCCTCAAACCACAATGCGGCCTGACGAGACGCCATCTTCATTAACGTCGATCTGGTCGCCGCCGACAGCTGAGCGGCGAGCTTGTTCTCTGTTCATTGCGGAGCCGGGACGCTCGCAGCGCAATGGTCACCTGACAGCACACGCAATGGACAGAGAAAAAGCTCGTTGCGTCGCTTCCCGCTATCGTCTGATTAGCGGCCAAGGCCTTGACCTACGAAGCTCAAAATTCGAATTTTGGGACGGTCCGGTAAAAAAGCGATTAGCTGACGACTATTTTCTCGGTCAAAATAAGAATAAAAGATATAGATCGCGTGTCGATAAAAGAGAGATATAATTATAGCTGATCGCTGGATATGCACCGTCTCGTCAGTCAGGACTGTCTCTTCGCCAGTCGATCGCAACGATAAAAGCTGTAAAAGATAAAACTCGCACTGGAACACTCGCTAATAACCAAGCGGCAAAACTATCAGAACAATACACTCGCTTTTCGCCAACTCGTTTCTAGTTTCTAGCTCTATCGCTTCTTGCTCATAATCGGCGGTGGGACCAGTGTTTTAATAGTATTCAACAAGAGCGAGAGGGACGTCATGGTGCAATTCGAGTTTCGAATTTCGGAGTACGGCGCTACTATAAGTGTACTTCGGCACTGCGAGTATTTTCTGCGATCAATTGTTCGTTGCGCGGCCGAAGCGCTCGCCGCACAATGGATACCTTACAACATACGCAATGGACAGAGAATACGCTCGTTGCGACGCCGGTTGCACGTACTTGTAGTCGTGGTCGTAAGGGACAGCCTTCGACACACGACTCCTAAGGTCGATTATTTTAGACTCACGAATCATCTTAACCCCGACCTATATACGTCCCACAGCTGGACACACAGGCTTCCTCTCTGATGGAGCTAGGGTTGTGTGTGATGCAAATCCTCGCGATCCTCCTTCAAACTCAGAATGTTCGAAGCACCCACCGATGCCCTGTTTGATAGGCAATAGGTCAAACTAGTTAACCACAGCTCGCGAATACACAATACTCCCACTCCCCCTTCGCCTGTGTTCATGTATCTGGAAGTTTGTCAATGGTATTATCTTTTCTTTTGTTGATAGAGTTTCCATACATACATAGGTCCGTGAACTTATTTTCTGACATATCCATGACTAACATAAGACAAGCAACGCCGATAGACAAAGCACGACACCTTAATGTGTCATCGGAGCGTGGAAACCATACGATTACGTCAAGATTCGTGACCGGCGATGTCGCAAAACCATGCCGAGCGGCGGCAAGAATAACGAACCCGCGACTCTATTATCCGATAGCGATCGCGAGTGTCGCTAGATCGAACTTGCCTGTGCCTGCGAGAGGCTTGCATAATGATAAGTTTCATCATCATCATCATCATCCAGCCTATATACGTCCCTGCTGGGCACAGGCCTCCTCTCAGAACAAGAGGGCCCGGGCCATAGTTCCCACGCGGGCCCAGTGCGGATTGGGAACTTCACACGCACCGTTGAATTGCTTCGCAGGTTTGTGCAGGTTTCCTCACGATGTTTTCCTTCACCGCAAAGCTCGTGGTAAATTTCAAATGTAATTCCGCACATGAATTTGAAAAACTCAGAGGTGCGAGCCGGGGTTTGAACCACGACCCTCTGCTTGAGAGGCGATAGGTCAAACCACTAGGCCACCACGGCTTATGATAAGTTTACACGAAGACAATCTGCGACGCGAGTATGTCGCCGCCAATAACTGACTTGCCCTCTTCACACAACATTTGGCTGGGAAAAACCCATAGAAAAATCTAACTTGTTACGACATGTCTTTTAAAAGGAATGTATCTTTTCATGCAACGCCGGCATCGCACATCGATTCAGAATACCTAAATCGATGACATCGCACCTAAAGTCCTGTATGGGAGCTGTTTAGCGCAGTCGATAGCGTTGGTGAGTGAAGCCATAAACCTGTATAGCCATACAAAATCTATCATCATCAGCTGGAAGACGTCTGCTGTTGAACAAAGGCCTCCCCCTTAAAACGCCACATTGAAGGGCCAACTGGCCACACGCAACTCTCGCTGTGTCAGTCCACCTAGTTGGAAGCTGTTTACCCGGTGCTTTAGGCACTTGTCCCACCGCCGACGATGAGCGAGAAGCGAGCAAAGCGAGTAACTAGAAACGAGTGGGCGAGCAGTGAAAAGCGAGTGTTCGAGCACGACGGGCGATTACTCGCTCTACTCGCTCGAGCCGGGCGGCCGCAAAGCTAACAGCGCTGAGCGAGTATCGCTGAGCTACTTTTATAGCTCAGCGAGTCTTAGCTCTTGTCGCTGCGACAAATGATGTAAGAGCGAGTTCTCGCAGGCAGTGTGAACCGCCAGCGATCAACTATTAATATATGTGTCTTTTTTACTCACACAGGTTCTTATATCTTTTGTTCGTTTCTTGAGCGAGAAAATAGTCGATAGCCAATCGTTTCCTCGCCGGCGGTGAGACAACTGCCTTACCTCGTGCTAGTGCTGGCAGAGAGATTTTGACACCGCAAAATGAGGATGATGACACCAGTTATCAACCGACGCACTTTTTATAACCTATACCTATATTTTATGTAAACATCCAATTTTGCAGTTAATAGTCGCATCTTATTGTTTTGTAGGAGGGCTCCTATTGTTTTTCCCTACTCCCATCCCATCGTGTAAACTGAGCATAGCAAGGGAGGCACGACAAGCCCGCCCCGCCATTATCGGACGAGTAATGCTTATAGTAAACACTCAATTAACTCTTCCGATGTAGCGTATAATTTAGAGGTAAGCTGGCGAAAGCCGCGTACCCCGACCTACGTTCCTATATAGCTCATAATTCCTGCCGCGGCCAGATCGTTCATTAGAAAATTGACCAGGTGCGAGTCAGACGAAGGGTTCCGTACGTAGGTGCAATAAGGTAACCGTACGAATGCTCGTCACTGTCCCAGCAGTTGCCATCTTTTATAAAATAAAATGTCATTAAAAATGTCGTTGGCAATAGCGGTGACATCTATTGGACATTTATTTAATCCTATTGTAGAACTGGATTTAAACACATATTTAAGTAAAATATATAAGCAGAGTTTATTCAATCACAACACAAGAAAAACAAGAGTGAATGACAATCAAAATCAATGTCAATACAAATCTGTATAAAAACAGCAAGAACATGGAGTCGGCCAGAATTACAATAAGGTTTAGATTCCATGTATAATGAAACCTACAACAAATCCAGTTAGCACGTCGTGCACTCGGACGTTTATCTTAGCAATTATTATAAGTAGGATTAAGTAAGTTTAAATGCCATAAATTTGTATGTTGTCCAATTTACTTTCATTTTTCAGACAGTGGGTGTTAATCTAGACTTCCTTAACCATAGGATATGATTAATTTTTTGGTGGCATGCATAAATTGCCGCGCAACAATTTCCAGAAACCCCTTCGGCCTTTTAAAAAGAACCCATGTGGGAAAAAATCGATTGCACACTAAAGCTAGACTGAGCGAGACTTAAATAATGAAGTTAGGTGTCCGCATTAGTTCAAAGCATACAGCTGTGTGGTGAGAAAGATAGTAGGGCCTCAGTAACAGGGTCCCGTTGCCATTAGGGTACTCTAAAAACGTTCGCTCATTAATCAGCTCCTGGATTTAGATCTCGATCGGCTTCGATTTATTACGCTCTAGATAGCCCGTTCCCGGCCTCGCCGATCTCAGAGCCGATATTCAATTATTTTATTGGCCACAAACTAGACTTTAGCAGAGCGAGACGTTGGTAGACAAGAGGTTTTAGCCATAGAATAACAACGCGTAGAACACGGCCTAAGAAAATCTGCAACACATTGGTGATTCACTCATACGTCCTGGCCTTTCGCGATAGCTTTTCGTAATTATTTTAATTCCACCAAAAACATAAAAGTAAAAAAAAATATCAACTGTTCTGTGACACAAAATGTCGAGTCATCTGAAAAAGTGCCAAGTTAAACACTGTAAAATCCAATTTATTAAATAATTCCGTGTAAAATAATAAACAAGTCACAATACAGCGTACAGTCACCAGCATTAATATATGCCACAGCGGAGCGTGCAAAAATATCTGACACGTCCTTCCGCCCCTAGAAATACAATACAATACAATACAAATATTCTTTATTTATCACCAAAAGCAGTACAGAGACATTACAAAAATAGAAAAATTCAGGTAGACAATAGGCGATCTTATCGCTAAAAAGCGATCTCTTCCAGACAACATTTCTGAGAAATTAATAAATATGAACAGACTAATGTAGGTGGCAGAGATAACAGACAGGAGAAACGTAGAATTAATAGACAATAAATATAAAAAGAGTCGTATCAGATATTTATGCACGCTTGTTGTGTCAGATATTGGTGCTGGTGACTGTACATACATATCAACATACACTTAAACTAGTTTGGTAACGTCTTTCCGAACTGTAGAAAGAAAAGATCGGTTTTCTTCTTCTTCCTCATTTGAATCTTCAGGTAAACGAAGTCCCGCGCAACATATTAACATTCTGGTTGTACTGTCTCCTGAAATGAACTATTTGCGCAAGCCAAGCGCTGGCCGCTGCGCAGAAGCAGTGGGATCTACGCAATAATTTGCATAGTTAAGTGCGCACGGGCCCATTAGACGAGGTGTCGCCGCCGCTAACGACTTCATGGAAGGCGGGGTGTTTATCCCTCATCTGATTATGAATTGAGATTCCAGCCGCTTGGCGTGGAATTTTTATGGGTTCGATTACACTGGCGGGTTTATTCCGGGTTGAAATTAGCTTCCAGAATCAAGCGCCGGTTGATTCATGGCGGGTTAGGTCACCGGTTGCAGTGTTGCCAACTTAGGGCACTTGCAATATAGTGATAAAAATGAAATGAATTAATGTTAATGTTTAAAAGTTTGATACCAGACAACCCTGGGTTAGCAGTTAACTTTGAGTTTACTTATAGTAAACTTTGGTCGGCCGTCACTATACTTCGTTTTTTTAGCATTAGAAAGACGGTAAGCAATCTTGACGTGTCTTTTTATTGAAAAACACTTGAAAAATAAGTCACAGCACATATGTAACAATTAGCAAGGGCATTTATGATCATTTACATGCTTTTGATATCATAAGTAACAGCTACTGTTTTTTTTTTTAAACGTTTTTCAATAAAAAAGCTGGTCAAAAATCAAAAAAAAAAAATCAAAATCAAAATCATTTATTCAGTAAATAGGCCGCAATGGGCACTTTTACACGTCATTTTTTAAAACTACCAGCGCTTTCGGAAAGACCATCATTGCCAAGAAGAATGCGCCGCAAGAAACTTGGCAGAAAGTCATTTTTTCAACATAAAATAATTACAAATAAAATACTTAAAAACTACAGTATACAATGAAATAAAAGAAAATACAAAATAATAATAATAATAATACAGGGATGTATGGGGTCAAAACTAAACTCTAACTATAATCTACGTTCAGTGGAAGTGTAGACTGCTTCCACCGTCATAAATTAAAAAAAAAAAAAAATTATAATAATAATTTTAATTCTGAAATTTACATTTCAGGTCAAGTAACCATTAAACTTTTGGATTCCGAAGGCAAGCTCACGTCTGCCGCCCCCAAAGTTAGCTCACACGAACTCATGTCATGCTCTGAAAGCAGAGCGGTACCGAGTGCATGGTATTGCTTCCGTTCCCATAAGCTCTATGGGATCGTCTTGGGAGCTTCGACGTCGCGGGCCTGTGACTAGAAATTAAACTAAAAATATACACGTTTAAAATCCATAAGCTTAACAATATACAGCCTTAAATATAGCAAGGGGATGTATAAAGTCCCTGAGTTAATAATAAAATTACTATATAGCAAGGGGATGTAGAAAGTCCCTGAGTTAACAATAAATAAAATTCCTAATCTAAATAATTCAGAGATGTATATAGTCTCTGAATGTCAAAGTAAACTAATTTAATTAAACAAATTATACAATCTTCAGAGGTGTAAAAAGCCTCCAATGTCAAAAACTTAAAATAATTATTAAAATAAAGAAATGGAGATGTATAAGGTCTCCAAATGTCAAACCAATAAATATTTTTAAATTAAATTCTGCAACGTGGACAACGGCAACAGAACCAGAAACTAGACACGAAATGCGCCGGGACACTGCCAAGTCACACTTCACAACACTTATTTATACACCGACATAAAAACACACACATACACAAACACGAATACATCACATCACACATCAACATCCTAATTTTCATCGGCTTTCAGTTTAGGCCATGTCGCATCATCACATAAGTACTCCTCAACTTTATAGTAAGCTTTCTTCAGAAGTGCACTCTTTATGTATTCTTTAAAAGAGTTGTGTGGCAATTTCCATGCTTCTACAGGAACTTTATTGTAAAATCTCACACAGTTTCCCACAAAAGATTTGCTTACTTTCCGTAAACGGAATTTTGGAACGGCAAGCTTGTGCTTATTACGAGTATTGATATCATGTACGTCTGACACTTTTTAAAAGGACTCGATATTCTTGTGTGTATACAATATCACATCATGTATATACTGTGAAGCTACTGTGAGGATGTTTATCTCCTTGAAGCGTTCTCTTAGTGAATCTCGGGAGCCAAGGTTGTAGATAGACCGGACTGCCCTCTTCTGTAGAATGAAGATAGTTTCTATGTCGGCTGCCTTGCCCCAAATCAGCATACCATAGGACATTATGCTGTGAAAATAACTGAAATAAACTAGCCGGGCAGTTTCAACGTTGGTAAATTGTCTGATTCTTCGTACAGCATAGGCGGCAGAGCTCAATCTACCAGCAAGACCAGAAATATGCGGGCTCCATTGTAAATTACGATCCAACGTAAGACCAAGAAAAACAGTCTCATGCACAAGTTTCAGATTCTCTCCGTTTAAGGAAATAGTTGTTTCAAACTGTCTCACATTAGGCAACGAAAATTTTATACACTTAGTTTTAGCTGCATTTAGTAATAAATTGTTAGCGGTGAACCAGTTTAGCGCCTCTGCTAAAGTCTCATTGATGTGGGTTGGATCTTCTTGTTGCCTGTTTACTTTGAATATCAAAGAAGTATCATCTGCAAACAATACTATGTTACATTTCTGTTCTAGCAAGTGGGGCAGGTCATTTATATATACTAGAAAGAGAAATGGACCCAAAATGGAGCCTTGTGGAACTCCAAGCTTCACCGCTGAGCCAGCTGACTGCGTTCTATTTATGTCCACTTTTTGAATTCTTTGGCTGAGATAAGACTTAACCAGGTTAAGTGCTTTAGCTGAAAGTCCATAGTGTTGAAGTTTGCGGATAAGCGTCTCATGCTCCACGCAATCGAAGGCCTTGGAGAGGTCGCAAAATATTCCTATTGCATCTTGCGAATTTTCCCATGCATCATAAATGTACTTCATGAGACTTGCGGCTGCATCTGTTGTCGAACGGCCTTTTGTGAAACCGAATTGCTGACTGTGTAGTAGGTTGTTTACATTGAAGTGACGAAGCAGCTGGTTAAGCATGATCTTTTCAAACACTTTACTCAGCACAGGCAGCACAGATATCGGACGAAAGTTGCCAGGATCAGATGAGCTCCCAGCTTTAAACAATGGAATCACTTTGCTATATTTCATTAAGTCCGGAAACACACCATCATCAATGCACTTATTAAATATGACGGCTAGGTACGGTGCCACAATATGGATGACAGATTGCATAACTCGAACAGAAATACCCAAAGATCCTCCGTATTCTTCAGTTTTAAAGATTTAAAAGTCTTTATAATTTCTTCAGAGTTAGTATGTTGAAAATCAAAATTCAGACGTTTATCCTTCGCAATTTCATTTAGATAAGAACTAGCCAGCACAGTGGAAGACTTTAGATCGCGAGTCGTATTTACAGCAATATCTGAGAAAAATTTTCAAAAGCACCCGCCACTTCTAAATCTGAAGTCAATATTCTATCATCCACTTTTAATTGGAATTGACAATTACGGGGCTTAGATTTACCTGTTTCTGAATTTATTACATTCCATACAGCTTTTACTTTATTTTCAGCGGATTTAACTTTATTACTAAGATAATCAGCCTTGGCAGCAATACATACTTTTTTAAATAATTTGGAATATTTTCTAACGTAGTCTATAAAGGAGGGGTCTTGACTGTGACTTTTCATTTCATAAAGTTCGTAAAGCCTAGTTCTACTCTTATGTATTCCCACCGTGGCCCAGTCACTAAACTTTGCCTTGTTACCGTTTCTCATTTTAGTTCTTAATGTGAAAACTTTTTCGAACTCTCGATTAATTACTGTAGACAGGTTCTTATATAGACGTTAGGATCACTTCCCTCCATGTAAGGCTCAGGAACGCTGTTGATAATATTTTCCTTGAATTTTTCTACACGGGCTTCTGTAACGGGTCTGTAGGTTATTACTCGATCATTTGTCTGTTTAAGTATTGTAAAACAGGCTTTTTGGCCGCTGTGATCGGAATTAAAACAGTTTATTATTTCCTTGTCCATAGCATCACACTTGCAGAAAATATTATCTAAACATGTAGCTGTGTTAGCCGTCACTCTCGTTGGTTCCTCAAAAAGATAACAAGTTAAGATTAAATATTTTAAAATACAAAAATACAATTCCAAGTCTTCCAGAATATCTATTGCCGAGTCTAGTAAATTCACATTAAAATCTCCACATACGATGACAGATTTACTACTAGCAAAAACTTGTTTCAAAGCATCTCCATCACGGGTTCGAACTGACAAAAGTCTGAGGACGGCGGCCTATATACACATAATATGATGTGATTCTCTAATTCAACACACGAAATTTCAATAACTCGTTCAATGGACAGCTGAACTACATTTTTAGTTCTTTGCTCTTGTAACCGTCTTAACAATAATCATAGAGCCTCCATGTATAGCCGATTTTCTAGTAAAGGAGCGGCGATTCTATAATTACAAATTTCAATAATAGTTCATGTTGTTTTAACCAGTGCTCAGTATACACATTACTCCTACATTTAACGCATCTAGGAATAAACCGATTTCAGTTATTTTGCTGGAGAAGCCTTGTATATTTTGATGAATCAAAATAAACTACGTTGCTCCTCCGCTGTCTCACGCGTTAGTTAAAGACTGGCGGCGCCGCGGGCGGCGCGCGCGCCGGCGTGTCCGGCCCCGCTGCCGTCGTCCGCTACGTACCTAGGTCGATATTAAATGCTAATAACTTTGCTGTGGCTACTTTATACACTTTTTCGACAAAGATGTTTTACCCTTTTTCTAATGCTAAAAAAAAACGAAATATATAAGTAGTTAGTGATTATATACTAATAGCATATGACAATGTTTTTTGTTCCGAAAAGGCTTTTACCACAGCATTAAAGTTAAATGAATGACCGAGGTCGAGGCATGATTATTAAATCTCTGCTGTGGTATCTATGCTATGGTGCTAAAACAAGGAGGAAGTTATAAGAGCATCTGCACATTTTTAGTCCGGTCCAGAATACCCTATATCCGCCGCGTAAAAACATTTTAGTGGTTTTTGTAAAAAAAAGGTTGGCAACACAGGCGCCGGCGCACAGCGGGCGTATTGTCAGGATCCAGCTGATAAGATAATTACCCGACTCTTCCCTCTGATTGTTTGTACGGCGCCCGTCACTTTACTCAATAAGGAAGCACTACCGAGCTCCTTGTGACTTGTGTATCTCGCAAGGTGTTATATAATACACAGTGAAACTTGTTTCAGTGGGACCTGAATAAGTCAGAAACCCCTCAGGGACTAATCTCCAAGTTTCGATACTTTTGAGCTGAATGTTAAAGTGGAATAAACCACGCATTGCCATCGATTTTATAATTATACTTAAGTACCTCTATTAAGGCTACTTAAATATACATAATTTTAGTTCACTATTTTTTTGCATTTTATTGGCATTGACCTATTTATCTGAGACATCATTGCATGTGACCTGCGCATTTTTTAATCTGTTATTGACTGGACGGCAAACGAGCAAGTGGGTCTCCTGATGGTAAGAGATCACCACCGCCCATAAACATCTGCAACACCAGGGCAGATGCGTTGCCAACCTAGAGGCCTAAGATGGGATACCTCAAGTGCCAGTAATTTCACCGGCTGTCTTACTCTCCACGCCGAAACACAACAGTGCAAGCACTGCTGCTTCACGGCAGGATTAGCGAGCAAGACGGTGGTAGCAATCCGGGCGGACCTTGCACAAGGTCCTACCACCTGCCTGCCTTTTCTAAACGACAATCGACAATGTGTCTATTCCAGTTCTTTTCAAGTTCAGTGGGGCAGCTCTATATGTGAAACAAACATGATGGTCCCTTAAGATCCAGGTTATCCATTATATTCGAATTTACATTTCCGATGCGCAATAAAAGTGAAAATCAACAGTTAGTATGATGCAGTCGTCACATCCGGCGCTAGATGGGCTCCCGGCAGGACCCAAGTGGGGCACTTTGCTTTCCAGGAACACACCGGCAAAACGGACGGACGACGCACAGACAGAATACTAAACACAATTATGACATAAGGGCGCACTCGACTGTTGTTGACTTAGCAGTTGAAGGAGAAACCATGAACTCAGGTCTTTGAACATGAAACTCCTAACATCTGGTAGCATGGTGTACGGTTGTGCTGCTCTGAAGATGAGCTCTGGTTGAGTTCGAAACGTGTAAGGTGTGGTGGTGATGATAGATGGGTTTGTGTGATTTGTGTGTGTTCTTACAGTGTGGAGGTGGAGGAACTGCATGAATACGCATATTTTGCATAAACTTAAGCATAAGGTCGCGGGTGAGCAAAGAAATTCTTTTAGTTCATTGATCACTTCACATATTAAATGATATAAACCCGAATAATTCACGTTTTAAATCGAGTTTACGCGAGTGTCGCGTTGCTTCTAGTGCCACTAAATCTGTAGTAGAAAATGCTCTATGGTCCTCGATTGATAAACACATCGGGTTAATATGTGTTATAGCTTGGAGGGCAGTATGAATAGTATGATTGATTAACACACGCGATCCATTACTGTTTTTACGTATTTATTCATTAAATAAAATACAATTTTACAATAAAGTACGACTCACGCTGTAACTGAGCCTCGAAGGCAAGAGACACAAGGGACAAGAGACACCTAGTGTTGTCATTAAATAAAAAAACCGGCCAAGAGCGTGTCGGGTACGCCCGCAACAGGGTTCCGTAGCCATTTCGAAAAAATTAAGTAATATTTTTCTAAGGAATTATACGGAATATCCGTATTTTATACGGAAATTCCAAGTTGGAATATTTTATACCTTAGGCTGCTATTTAATCTTAAACTACTAATAATTCTCAGCAAACATAGCCGTTATATTTTCCTTGAAAGTTTGATATACTTACTACCATTCTGAATTTTTTCAAATTTTTCCACCCACCGGTTTAGATTTAGGAGGGGGGGGGACGCTCGTTTTATTGAAAATTTGCACTTTAAAGTTGAATATTTCGCAAAAAAACCACTGAATCGAAAAATCGTATTAGCAAACTCCTAATGATTTTAAAAAACCTACCCAACGATACCCCACACTACAAGGTTGGATGAGAAAAAAAAATCACTCCCACTTTTTTTTTAAATTGTTATTGTACCATTTTGTCGGCATAGTTAACATATATATTCGTGAAAATTACAGCTTCTAGCATTGATAGTCCCTGAGCAAAGCCGCGGACGGACGGACAGACAGACAGACAGACATGGCGAAACTATAAGGGTTCCGTTTTTGCCATTTTGGCTACGGCACCCTAAAAACAGGCTCTAACAATATGAACGTTCAATATATCGCCGCATTTATAGTCCCAGCAGCTATCAGGCTGCGTTTCAAGTTTCAACCAGAGATGTGCGAAGATTTGTTGCGAGGAACGTGTTTTTCATAAACCAACAGAAACCTTCATTTACGCACAGCACATCTCTGGTGGAAACACTCTCAACATATTCTCACACATCTTTGATGGAAACGAAGCCTTAAAGCGTTACATTTAAAACGTTTATTCCGCGTTATAATTGCATCTCTGCGGACAGGTCGCGGATGGTCGTAAACCCCAGGAATAATTTATAACTGACATTTATTCTGTAATAACTCCGACCACGCCTAAACGCTATTGTGTCAAGGCAAGCACTTTCAAACGCAACGTGCTACAAATTCAAGATAATATGCAAATTGTTACATCAGGCGATATACCTAGTTGACGTACTAACAATCGTTAGCAGCTAGGAATACAGATTGCTATCTTTACTGGAATTTGAATCAATCTTCGCTGTACATTTTCTGTTGACACGGTCTATTAGAATTTCAATTGCGCTCACGACAAAGGTATTAGTGATAAATAAGGCAGAAGCATAATTACAGTCAGTGGAAATATCTGTCTTAACAAGTAACTATCATCTGAAGGTATATTGCAATAATCTACTAATGGTAGAACAGAGAACAATTCCATAGGTGACTCTCGTTGGACATATTAGAAAAAAAAAAACACCTTTTTTTTAAACAGTCGGACCTTTCCTGACTTATAATTTGAATCAGTGAGTTTGAATCGTTTAATAATGTAGCTATAAAAAAAATGGTTCATATACGACATAACGTCATTCAAATCTACCTTTTTAAACAGCTTACATTCGTCTAACATCGACAAGTCGTCTACATATATGTATTCGGTTTTGAAAAATGAATGAAGATTTGTCAGCACGCTGTGACGCTTAAAGTAGCTATCGAAACATGTAGTTTGGAAGCAACGAGCACCCAACGGCATCCGCCGTGGATGCAATTGCCCCGCATACATTGTCTCCGGTAATGGAATTCATCTCACACCGCCCGAGCCGTTACTACAATGACCAGGGTATAATGTTAACAAGGAAGAGTTGAAGAATGTTAAGAGCCTCATGACACGTCAATGTTTTCTTTAACATTACGCTTAAATTCCTGTAGGGCGCGGCGCGTAGAGATTTTGGACACGGTTCTGTGAACAATAGGTACCGACGAGATATGTCGTAACATGATATTCTCATACATACCTAAAGAAAAGCTAACGAGACGAGATAAATTATATCATGAGCCAGAAAGGGAGCGAAATACTAATTATACTGACGTATCAGACAAAGATGAAGTATATCTCGTCTATTCTTCAGTTGTTTGTAGTCTAGGACAAAACGTTTATTCGAAGTCAAAATAACACAAACGGGACTTATCACGCTAAAACACTCGAGTAATATTTACTTCGACGTTTCGACCACATTACAGTGGCCGTGGTCACGAGTAGACTGAGGTGTGGGGTGTCAAGTCTGCCTAGCAGCGCGAGTCCTTCGAACTACCCGCACTTTCACACAAACATTTTAAACATTTTTATACGAGTCTATGAAACGATGATAAAGTCAAAGTCAAAATAAAATTATCTTATCTTTATTCAATTTAGGCTTTAAGAAGCACTTATGAATGTCAAAAGAAATCTACCACTGGTTCGGAAAAACCTCCGTTGAGAGGAATCCGGCAAGAAACTGAACGAGGTATATATATTTTTTAAGCAAATTTACAATAATATTAAATGATATCTATACATCACAAGTATTTAACACAACTTTATTTTTAACACAGTAGATTCGCTATTTGAAGTAAGGGATCGCTGATGCGGATCGGAATTATTTCCAAATACCTGTCCATGATGTAATCATTAATTTTATAATACGCCTTAGATATTAATGTCTTCTTGGAAATAGATTTGAATTTTGTATCCGTTTCATTGGTAATATTTTTTGTAATAAAAACGTATGCATTTTCCCAATTTTTTTTTTGTTTTAGCCGACGGGCTAAAACAAAAAAAACAATTATTATAAACTTATAATAATTGTAATATATCCTATTAACACTCTTTGTAGCAACCGTATCAAACAAATAAGTATTACGACAAATTCCAATGGGCCTCTTTCACAATTACACAAGAGAGATATAACCAGAAAAAAAAAGTTGTGCAAAGTTGTGCAAGATACAGAAAAAAAACAGAAATGTCTAAATGTCTAAAGCCGGTAACAAACAATGACCTGATACTAGATGCGCTTGCGCAAGGCCCGTTACGTCCAAACATGAATGGAAAACGGCAAGAATTCGATCAAAGACGTCTAGTTGTGGTGGACGATTGCAAAATTAAATATTCGCATATCGAAACGAGAGCGATTGTCAGTTAATTATTCAAATTGCGATATTTAGGAACTGCGTAGGCGCAAGGTGAGAAACTTGACTCACTCACTGGTATCTTGGTTGAGGCAGGTAGTCCCGACCGAGCACAGAATAAGTTATAGTAGATACAATCCCTAGTGCAGTACCAATTTCCTTAATTCCTAGTTTTACTAAAATAAAGTTAGAAGTGCTACAATCCACATGATTGTTAAGCTACAATCTAGGCTTTCAAGGCTAGAGTGAATAGGCTGTTACTGATCCAGTGAGATACACCTTTGGCCTCATCTGCACTTAACATCAGGTGAGATAGGGTTCAATCACGGTCAGTTTTAAATACGTAAAAAAAGTAAAAAATATCGTCGGTGAGATTGCCAATTCTGTTTTAAACACTATAAAACATACTACTACTAACAAACACACAACACAAACATACTATATGTTTTACTAAATAGGTGCGTGACCCATTTAATCCGGCGCAATGAGGCTCGCATTAAGCATACAACTAAGGACACAAAAGATATTTCGCTTATATAACACAGCACGTAAATACCAATAACATGACTCGAATTATGCAATAAGGATGCGATCTGCACCACGTATGCCAACACAGCTTGTGAATCTAAAAGGTCATATGTGCCATACAGTGCAGGGTACACATAGGTCGTTTTGGTAATGTCGTTGGAGTCAGACAGGCAGGACAGGGGACGGCGCCTGGAGTCCTCGCAGCCTTCCGCCCACTAGCGACATCTAGGTCACCGCCGCACGGCGCCAAGGGGTTTTTGAAATATATCCAAAAAGCAGTTCGAAAGTGGGAAATAATTGTGAATAATCGAAATAGTAAAAAATACTGTTGATTTTACAAAATTCAATACTTGATAATTGGCAGTTTGGTAATTTGAGACCGTCTCGTGACTGACATGCGTATAATTTTATCTTCTGCCATGTCGTCACGAATAACAATACAATTAATACAATGACTCTTTATTGTACATCGCAATAGTATGCTTAGTAAGTAGTTTGCTTTCTTTGATATTGGAACACGAAATCGAGTGAGATGTATTTCATCATCATCATCCCAGCCTATATACGTCCCACTGCTGGGCACAGGCCTCCTCTTAGAACAAGAGGGCTTGGGCCAAAGTTCCCACGCGGGCCCAGTGCGGATTGGGAACTTCACACACACCATTGAATTGCTTCGCAGGTTTGTGCAGGTTTCCTCACGATGTTTTCCTTCACCGCAAAGCTCGTGGTAAATTTCAAATGTAACTCCGCACATGAATTTCGAAAAACTCAGAGGTGCGAGCCGGGATTTGAACCCACGACCCTCTGCTTGAGAGGCGATAGGTCAAACTAGGCCACCACGGCTTCAAAGAGATGTATTTATCGTCGCGAATTTAATACATTTAATAACAAGTATTGGCAGCAAGACATGCGGATGTTATGGACCGGCTTCCATTGGGTCCAATGAAGTCAGTGTCTTTCCTACTAACCTTGAACAGTGAAGTGTCGTCAGCAAACAACGATTATGCCTGAATTTAGTTCTCTAACCTCTGGGCCCACACAATTACTTCTCCCTTTCCCCTTTCAGCCTTTTGATATCTCGATATGACCCCCTGATCACGCTGCCGTAAGGCCCTAATATCAAGTGTAGGTCACAAACCACACGTCAGCGGCTATTGGGTCACGCCTGCGCAGGGTTGGCGTCACTGAACTGAGTGCTTCGCAGCAGGCTTCACGTCACCGGCGCACGCGCCGGCCGCGGCATTGCCAACAACCTTCACCCTGTGACATGTAACTTGTAACGCTTCTGGTGGAGATTACTTTAACCATGCGTGTTTTGAAGGTTTTTTTTAATAGGAGTTCTATGTATTTTTTTTTTGACTGTATTATATTGTCATTTAACCTACATTTAAGCGTATTGCCTGTGCTCAACGTTTTTGGTGCTTGACAAGACCGTTGCGAGAGCGAAATGTTTGTCCACAGGCCTGACAAGAGAAGTTTGCAGAGGTTCGCACGGACCCACATATGTATACTAAAACCTAACAAAATTAGAACACTTAGTTGAAAAACCCCCGAAATGTCTTTTCAAAGTTCAAGATGTAAAAAAAATGGCTGAACCGAGTTTAATGAGACGTAAGTAATAATCACCGCAAGTAAACTCGTTATGACATAAAAAAACCGCATCGAAATCGATCCATCCGTTTGAGAATAACGATGCCACACACAGACAGACATTGGTGCCAAACATTTAACACGCTGCCCACAATTATTGTCATTTTTAACCCTAGCTTTTTAAGCTAGAGGCGATTTAGCGACCATTGCATTGAGTTGGAAACTGAACCTTATTAATTTTATAATACGTCACAATTTCGATTGTAATTATTGAAAAACTAACTAGTTTTAAAAATATTCTTCGTCAGGTATGTATTCGATAGCTGCTTTTGATTCTGTGGTAGTATGCTCCAACTAATAGGGCCTTATTAAGGGTTAAAGGGAAATAATGTGATCTAAAGATAAAAATGTTTATTGTAAAGATTGCATGCTACAAACAATATTTGTATGACTTTTATAAGTTTAAATGTTTGAAACTAGAATAAGTGTAACATCACAATTGTACCACAACATTTATGCAATAAAATATATTTCTATTTCTATTTCTATTTCTATAACGAGAATCAGTCGTCAGAACTTCTCAAATAGTAAAACTCATATAGAAAACCTCTACAATAACGCTCGTTTAAATGAATTTGAATGTACACCCGTTGGATTAAAATCATTGATTGATATCAGTTGAGATCTCACCTTGATTATTTTTCTTATGTTTTTCTGTAGGTGTACAGCTACCTTGATTACGAAATGATACGTTTTGGAGGTTACATTGAAAATATTTGATAGGTGTTAATTTAAATACAGATAGATGTTCAAAGCTAATTGAGAATGTGCATCGAAGTTGAACAACAGAAAGATTAATATAAAAGCGATCGTCAGTAAATAATGGAGGCTGCAGATCCAAGCCGTGTGGGATTTGATAGCCATAGTAAAGTGACTTTGGAAAGTGTCTTCGGAAGGACCTTGTGCAAGGTCCGCCCGGATTGCGACCACCATCTTGCTCGCTAATTCTGCCGTGAAGCAGCAGTGCTTGCACTGTTGTGTTCCGGCCCGGAGAGTAAGACAGCCGGTGAAATTACTGGCACTTGAGGTATCCCATCTTAGACCTCTAGGTTGGCAACGCATCTGCAATACCCCTGGTGTTGCGGATTTTTATGGGCGGTGGTGGTGGTGGTTACCAGGAGACCCACTTGCTCGTTTGCCATCCGGTCAAATAACAAGTTCCTATCAAATGAATATGTCGCTAAAGTCGAATTTTCAAGTTGACAGTCACGTCTATTGGCATTATTGTTTTGTGACATGCAAACGATTATCAACTTTAGGGTGGTCTACCCACGTATTTGGCTGATGTTACAACGGTAGCTAGAAATGCCCATTGGCGATAGCCAAAGCGTTAGGCCGTTTCATGGTACATTACATTACTGACTATGGAGGTTCAACGCAGGCCACAAAGCCAGAAACACCATCTCGAATAACGACACAATTTCCATTCCAGCAATCAATAGTAGATTGTACAACAAGAGCATAAAACGAGCCTTTTTACCCGAGACGTTCATACTTATAGCCACCGAGAATGCACCGGTGCAGGCATTTTATTGTTCACACATTACTATTTATAATATTATATTTTTTTACTTTTATTGTTTATTTTGATTGATTTTTAGTTTTATATAAATTCAAAATTATTAAAAAATATATGCAGAAACTTCTTTGTTTGTGGGTTTACACCTGATTGCCTTGATCTTAGACAAAGATTTTACTTTATGAACTAAACTATAAAAAGTCATTTTGTGTCGTCTAGATCCAGCATAAACATGAACTTTACAAGCATGAGAAGTGAAAAACCATTTTTACCACACACACGTTTCGGAAGTTGTAAACAAAATGCTAAGGTTGTAAGTAAAAATTTATGGCTTGACACCACCCCAAATAAAGGCATATTAATTAGTTGTTGCTGTCTCGTGCGTTACATTTCCTATGACCAAACCAGTGGTGCTTACCCAACAGCTCCGGTGTTTGCGCACAATAAATAGCTGTACACGTCGCCGCGCGTGATTTGCAACTCGGCACCAGCAATTATCTCGCCTTAAACGCATTGAATATTTTAATTTAAACGACATTAAAATAGCCCGGAACCATGTTCAAGGGCGCCCTACAACAATATTTCACGCCGAAACTTACGATAATGCTAACACCTTACCACCAGCGCAATAAGATACAGAATAACGACGTATCGAGAGGCCTATAATGCGTGCATTGAACTTAAAAGGTTGGGACAGGGGTATTACAGTAATTACCTTAATTTGTAAACAGCAAAAACGGCCGCAGAGTCGTCGTAAGTTGAAGTTAAATAACCGAGATGTTGGAGCACTTAGCAATTAATTCGCTTAGGATGCGAGCCGGTAATTAACATTTCGGCAGTGTGGGAACGTTGGCAAATTTTTAATCGACAGATCAAGTGTTTGATTGCGTGTGTATGCAAAAGTTGGAAGTCACGGTTAGTAGTAAACGCGTATGAAATGGCGGGCTGCTGTTGGACATAATTTACGATAAAGCGGCAATTACACTGAGTCGTTCGCCGCATGCTGCATGCCGCGACCGCAAAAGTGTAAAGAACACGGTAGTCGGCCGCATTCGGCGAGCGACAGCTGCCACCGCCTTAATATCCAGGGATATTCTTAGCATGATGAGTCTATCTGTACCGAATGATTATATAAAAGCGTCGCGCGGCGGCGCGAAGTTATTCAAGGTACCCCGTGGCCGGACCAATCTCCTAAACAAGGCTCCGCTTACTAGAGCCTTACACATCATAAATGAGGTGGCGAAAAGGATAGACTTGTTCTCATGTTCGTTGTTTGAATTCACTAAAAAAACTTTTTATGTATTATGTTATTGTAATATAATAGTATAGAAGATTCCTTTATGTCAACTTTTAGTTAAGCTTATTTGTATATATTAAATTGTATAATATGTTGGTACGCTATCGCATTCGATGTCCTGTAATGATGGTGTAATGTTTTATTAAATAAAAAAATATGGCCGCCGCGTAGACGGACAGACTAATGTAAAGGCGACAGTCGTTCGCCGAAGTAGTTTGACTTTGAAACAAATTCGGCGACCGCATTAGGTGAACGACGCAGTGTAATTGCCGCTTTAGTAACACTTCAACACATCGGATGATCGTCGCTGCAGGCGGTCAATAAAATAGAGAGGACGATGTGTGAAGGAATTGTGCGTTTCGAGTGTACCTACTTTTACCAAGAATGGTATCCAGGGCCTGATGATGGACCAGGGCAGGTTCACTATTAAAGTGTGTTTCTAACTACAATCTAAAGCTAAATTGAATAGATTTAAATTGATTGTTAGTGAACCAGCGAGATACACCTTTGGCCTCACCTGCACTTTTCATGACGAGTGGGGGTCAAACACA
>NC_133476.1:941101-941422 GCF_025370935.1 Choristoneura fumiferana | reverse complement strand
AAATTGCTTAGCAACTGTGTTAAAGTAATTGAAATTTACCCCTGAAATGCTTGTTATTGAGTAGTAACTCCGATGGCCAACTGTGGTCTTCATCATGTTCCACTTCACCAAATGATGATTTTCAAGAGCAAATGCACGAGCTACTACTAAATATATCGTAATTACTAATTACCATAAGTGTCCCTACAACATTTGAAGAGTTCCCTCGATTTCCTTAGGATGCAATCATCAGATCCTAATTTGGTGCTTATGGGACCTAATTGAAAGCAATCGGTTCACAAATGACGGAGTTCTGAAGTAACAAACATAAAAAAGTCGGTT
>NC_133476.1:896999-940013 GCF_025370935.1 Choristoneura fumiferana | reverse complement strand
CGTCCGCTACGTACCTAGGTTCGATTTAAATGCTAATAACTTTGCTGTGGCTACTTTTACACTTTTTCGACAAAGCTGTTTACCCTTTTTTTAATGCTAAAAAAAACGAAATATATAAGTAGTTAGTGATTGTATTACTAATAGAATATGACAATTTTTTTGTTCCGAAAAGGCTTTACCACAGCATTAAAGTTAAATGAATGACCGAGGTCGAGGCATGATTATAAATCTGTGCTGTGGTATCTATGCTATGGTGCTAAAACAAGGAGGAAGTTATAAAGAGCATCTGCACATTTTAGTCCGGTCCAGAATACTATATCCGCCGAGTAAACATTTTTAGTGTTTTTGTAAAAAAAAGGTTGGCAACACAGGCGCCGGCGCACAGCGGGCGTATTGTCAGGATCCAGCTGATAAGATAATTACCCGACTCCTCCCTCTGATTGTTTGTACGGCGCCCGTCACTTTACTCAATAAGGAAGCACTACCGAGCTCCTTGTGACTTGTGTATCTCGCAAGTGTTTATATAATACACAGTGAAACTTGTTTCAGTGGACCTGAATAAGTCAGAAACCCTCAGGGACTAATCTCCAAGTTTCGATACTTTTGAGCTGAATGTTAAAGTGGAATAAACACGCATTGCCATCGATTTTATAATTTATACTAAGTACCTCTATTAAGGCTACTTAATATACATAATTTTAGTTCACTATTTTTTGCATTTTATTGGTATTGAGCTATTATCTGAGACATTCATTGCATGTGACCCTGCATTTTTTAATCTGTTATTGACTGGACGGCAAACGAGCAAGTGGGTCTCCTGATGGTAAGAGATCACCACCGCCCATAAACATCTGCAACACCAGGGCAGATGCGTTGCCAACCTAGAGGCCTAAGATGGGATACCTCAAGTGCCAGTAATTTCACCGGCTGTCTTACTCTCCACGCCGAAACACAACAGTGCAAGCACTGCTGCTTCACGGCAGGATTAGCGAGCAAGACGGTGGTAGCAATCCGGGCGGACCTTGCACAAGGTCCTACCACCTGCCTGCCTTTTCTAAACGACAATCGACAATGTGTCTATTCCAGTTCTTTTCAAGTTCAGTGGGGCAGCTCTATATGTGAAACAAACATGATGGTCCCTTAAGATCCAGGTTATCCATTATATTCGAATTTACATTTCCGATGCGCAATAAAAGTGAAAATCAACAGTTAGTATGATGCAGTCGTCACATCCGGCGCTAGATGGGCTCCCGGCAGGACCCAAGTGGGGCACTTCGCTTTCTAGGAACACACCGGCAAACCGGACGGATGACTCACAGACAGAATACTAAACACAATTATGACACAAGGGCGCACTCGACTGTTGTTGACTTAGCAGTTGAAGGAGAAACCATGAACTCAGGTCTTTGAACATGAAACTCCTAACATCTGGTAGCATGGTGTACGGTTGTGCTGCTCTGAAGATGAGCTCTGGTTGAGTTCGAAACGCGTCAGGTGTGGTGGTGATGATAGATGGGTTTGTGTGATTTGTGTGTGTTCTTACAGTGTGGAGGTGGAGGAACTGCATGAATACGCATATTTTGCATAAACTTAAGCATAAGGTTGCGGGTGAGCAAAGAAATTCTTTTAGTTCATTGATCACTTCACATATTAAATGATATAAACCCGAATAATTCACGTTTTAAATCGAGTTTACGCGAGTGTCGCGTTGCTCCTAGTGCCACTAAATCTGTAGTAGAAAATGCTCTATGGTCCTCGATTGATAAACACATCGGGTTAATATGTGTTATAGCTTGGAGGGCAGTATGAATAGTATGATTGATTAACACACGCGATCCATTACTGTTTTTACGTATTTCTTTATTAAATAAAATACAATTTTACAATAAAGTACGACTCACGCTGTAACTGAGCCTCGAAGGCAAGAGACACAGGGACAAGAGACACCTAGTGTTGTCATTAAATAAAAAAACCGGCCAAGAGCGTGTCGGGTACGCCCGCAATAGGGTTCCGTAGCCATTACGAAAAAATTAAGTAATATTTTTCTAAGGAATTATACGGAATATCCGTATTTTATACGGAATCTTCCAAGTTTTGGTATATTCTATACCTTAGGCTGCTATTTAATCTTAAACTACTAATAATTCTCAAGCAAACTTAGCCGTTATAGTTTTCCTTGAAAGTTTGATATACTTACTACCATTCTGAATTTTTTCAAATTTTTCCACCCACCGGTTTAGATTTTAGAGGGAGGGGGGGGGACGCTCGGTTTTATTGAAAATTTGCACTTTAAAGTTGAATATTTCGCAAAAAACCACTGAAACGAAAAATCATTTTAGCAAATCCCTAATGATTTTAAAAAACCTACCCAACGATACCCTACACTACAAGGTTGGATGAGAAAAAAAAATCACTCCCACTTTTTTTTTAAATTGTTATTGTACCATTTTGTCGGCATAGTTAACATATATATTCGTGAAAATTACAGCTTCTAGCATTGATAGTCCCTGAGCAAAGCCGCGGACGGACGGACAGACAGACAGACAGACATGGCGAAACTATAAGGGTTCCGTTTTTGCCATTTTGGCTACGGCACCCTAAAAACAGGCTCTAACAATATGAACGTTCAATATATCGCCGCATTTATAGTCCCAGCAGCTATCAGGCTGCGTTTCAAGTTTCAACCAGAGATGTGCGAAGATTTGTTGCGAGGAACGTGTTTTTCATAAACCAACAGAAACCTTCATTTACGCACAGCACATCTCTGGTGGAAACACTCTCAACATATTCTCACACATCTTTGATGGAAACGAAGCCTTAAAGCGTTACATTTAAAACGTTTATTCCGCGTTATAATTGCATCTCTGCGGACAGGTCGCGGATGGTCGTAAACCCCAGGAATAATTTATAACTGACATTTATTCTGTAATAACTCCGACCACGCCTAAACGGTATTGTGTCAAGGCAAGCACTTTCAAACGCAACGTGCTACAAATTCAAGATAATATGCAAATCGTTGCATCAGGCGATATTACCTAGTTGACGTGCTAACAATCGTTAGCAGCTAGGAATACAGATTGCTATCTTTACTGGAATTTGAATCAATCTTCGCTGTACATTTTCTGTTGACACGGTCTATTAGAATTTCAATTGCGCTCACGACAAAGGTATTAGTGATAAATAAGGCAGAAGCATAATTATAGTCAGTGGAAATGTTTTGTCTAAACAAGTAACTATCATCTGAAGGTATATTGCAATAATCTACTAATGGTAGAACAGAGAACAATTCCATAGGTAACTCTCGTTAGACATATTAGAAAAAAAAAACACCTTTTTTTTTAAACAGTCGGACCTTTCCTGACTTATAATTTGAATCAGTGAGTTTGAATCGTTTAATAATGTAGCTATAAAAAAATTGGTTCATATACGACATAACGTCATTCGATCTACCTTTTTTAAACAGCTTACATTCGTCTAACATCGACAAGTCGTCTACATATATGTATTCGGTTTTGAAAAATGAATGAAGATTTGTCAGCACGCTGTGACGCTTAAAGTAGCTATCGAAACATGTAGTTTGGAAGCAACGAGCACCCAACGGCATCCGCCGTGGATGCAATTGCCCCGCATACATTGTCTCCGGTAATGGAATTCATCTCACACCGCCCGAGCCGTTACTACAATGACCAGGGTATAATGTTAACAAGGAAGAGTTGAAGAATGTTAAGAGCCTCATGACACGTCAATGTTTTCTTTAACATTACGCTTAAATTCCTGTAGGGCGCGGCGCGTAGAGATTTTGGACACGGTTCTGTGAACAATAGGTACCGACGAGATATGTCGTAACATGATATTCTCATACATACCTAAAGCAAAGCTAACGAGACGAGATAAATTATATCATGAGCCAGAAAGGGAGCGAAATACTAATAATACTGACGTATCAGACAAAGATGAAGTATATCTCGTCTATTCTTCAGTTGTTTGTAGTCTAGGACAAAACGTTTATTCGAAGTCAAAATAACACTAAAACACTCGAGTAATATTTACTTCGACGTTTCGACCACATTACAGTGGCCGTGGTCACGAGTAGACTGAGGTGTGGGGTGTCAAGTCTGCCTAGCAGCGCGAGTCCTTCGAACTACCCGCACTTTCACACAAACATTTTAAACATTTTTATACGAGTCTATGAAACGATGATAAAGTCAAAGTCAAAATAAAATTATCTTATCTTTATTCAATTTAGGCTTTAAGAAGCACTTATGAATGTCAAAAGAAATCTACCACTGGTTCGGAAAAACCTCCGTTGAGAGGAATCCGGCAAGAAACTGAACGAGGTATATATATTTTTTAAGCAAATTTACAATAATATTAAATGATATCTATACATCACAAGTATTTAACACAACTTTATTTTTAACACAGTAGATTCGCTATTTGAAGTAAGGGATCGCCGATGCGGATCGGAATTATTTCCAAATACCTGTCCATGATGTAATCATTAATTTTATAATACGCCTTAGATATTAATGTCTTCTTGGAAATAGATTTGAATTTTGTATCCGTTTCATTGGTAATATTTTTTGTAATAAAAACGTATGCATTTTCCCAAAAATGTCTTTTTGGTTTTAGCCAGTCTATAATAATTGTAATAAGTATATCCTATTACCACTCTTTGTAGCAACCGTATCAAACAAATAAGTATTACGACAAATTCCAATGGGCCTCTTTCACAATTACACAAGAGAGATATAACCAGAAAAAGTACAAAGTTGTGCAAGATACAGAAAAAAAACAGAAATGTCTAAATGTCTAAAGCCGGTAACAAACAATGACCTGATACTAGATGCGCTTGCGCAAGGCCCGTTACGTCCAAACATGAATGGAAAACGGCAAGAATTCGATCAAAGACGTCTAGTTGTGGTGGACGATTGCAAAATTAAATATTCGCATATCGAAACGAGAGCGATTGTCAGTTAATTATTCAAATTGCGATATTTAGGAACTGCGTAGGCGCAAGGTGAGAAACTTGACTCACTCACTGGTATCTTGGTTGAGGCAGGTAGTCCCGACCGAGCACAGAATAAGTAATAGTAGATACAATCCCTAGTGCAGTACCAATTTCCTTAATTCCTAGTTTTACTAAAATAAAGTTAGAAGTGCTACAATTCCACATGATTGTTAAGTTTACAATCTAGGGCTCTTCAAGGCTAGAGTGAATAGGCTGTTACTGATCCAGTGAGATACACCTTTGGCCTCATCTGCACTTAACATCAGGTGAGATAGGGTTCAATCACGGTCAGTTTTAAATACGTAAAAAAAAGTAAAAAATATCGTCGGTGAGATTGCCAATTCTGTTTTAACACTATAAAACATACTACTACTAACAAACACACAACACAAACATACTATATGTTTTACTAAATAGGTGCGTGACCCATTTAATCCGGCGCAATCCGGCTCGCATTAAGGCATACAACTAAGGACACAAAAGATATTTCGCTTATATTACACAGCACGTAAATACCAATAACATGACTCGAATTATGCAATAAGGATGCGATCTGCGCCACGTATGCCAACACAGCTTGTGAATCTAAAAGGTCATATGTGCCATACAGTGCAGGGTACACATAGGTCGTTTTGGTAATGTCGTTGGAGTCAGACAGGCAGGACAGGGGACGGCGCCTGGAGTCCTCGCAGCCTTCCGCCCACTAGCGACATCTAGGTCACCGCACGCACGGCGCCAAGGGGTTTTTGAAATCACATCCAAAAAGCAGTAAGTGGGAAATAATTGTGAATAGTCGAAAATACTAAAAAATACTGTTGATTTTACAAATTCAATACATGATAATTGGCAGTTTGGTGATTTGAGACCGTTTCGTGACTGACATGCGTATAATTTTATCCTCTGCCATGTCGTCACGAATAACAATACAATATAATACAATGACTCTTTATTGTACATCGCAATAGTAAGCTTAGTAAGTAGTTTGCTTTCTTTGATATTGGAACACGAAATCGAGTGAGATGTATTTCATCATCATCATCCCAGCCTATATACGTCCCACTGCTGGGCACAGGCCTCCTCTTAGAACAAGAGGGCTTGGGCCAAAGTTCCCACGCGGGCCCAGTGCGGATTGGGAACTTCACACACACCATTGAATTGCTTCGCAGGTTTGTGCAGGTTTCCTCACGATGTTTTCCTTCACCGCAAAGCTCGTGGTAAATTTCAAATGTAACTCCGCACATGAATTTCGAAAAACTCAGAGGTGCGAGCCGGGTTTGAACCCACGACCCTCTGCTTGAGAGGCGATAGGTCAAACCACTAGGCCACCACGGCTTCAAAGAGATGTATTTATCGTCGCGAATTTAATACATTTAATAACAAGTATTGGCAGCAAGACATGCGGATGTTATGGACCGGCTTCCATTGGGTCCAATGAAGTCAGTGTCTTTCCTACTAACCTTGAACAGTGAAGTGTCGTCAGCAAACAACGATTATGCCTGAATTTAGTTCTCTAACCTCTGGGCCCACACAATTACTTCTCCCTTTCCCCTTTCAGCCTTTTGATATCTCGATATGACCCCCTGATCACGCTGCCGTAAGGCTCTAATATCAAGTGTAGGTCACAAACCACACGTCAGCGGCTATTGGGTCACGCCTGCGCAGGGTTGGCGTCACTGAACTGAGTGCTTCGCAGCAGGCTTCACGTCACCGGCGCACGCGCCGGCCGCGGCATTGCCAACAACCTTCACCCTGTGACATGTGACTTGTAACACTTCTGGTGGAGGCTACTTTAACCATGCATGTTCTGAAGGTTTTTTTTAATAGAAGTTCTATGTATTTTTTTTGACTGTATTATATTGTCATTTAACCTACATTTAAGCGTATTGCCTGTGCACAACGTTTTTGGTGCCTGACAAGACCGTTGCGAGAGCGAAATGTTTGTCCACAGGCCTGACAAGAGAAGTTTGCAGAGGTTCGCACGGACCCACATATGTATACTAAAACCTAACAAAATTAGAACACTTAGTTGAAAAACCCCCCGAAATGTCTTTTCAAAGTTCAAGATGTAAAAAAATGGCTGAACCGAGTTTAATGAGACGTAAGTAATAATCACCGCAAGTAAACTCGTTATGACATAAAAAAACCGCATCGAAATCGATCCATCCGTTTGAGAATAACGATGCCACACACAGACAGACATTGGTGCCAAACATTTAACACGCTGCCCACAATTATTGTCATTTTTAACCCTAGCTTTTTAAGCTAGAGGCGATTTAGCGACCATTGCATTGAGTTGGAAACTGAACCTTATTAATTTTATAATACGTCACAATTTCGATTGTAATTATTGAAAAAATAACTAGTTTTAAAAATATTCTTCGTCAGGTATGTATTCGATAGCTGCTTTTGATTCTGTGGTAGTATGCTCCAATTAATAGGGCCTTATTAAGGGTCAAAGGGAAATAATGAGATCTATCGAGAATCAGTCGTCAGAACTTCTCAAATAGTAAAACTCATATAGAAAACCTCTACAATAACGCTCGTTTAAATGAATTTGAATGTACACCCGTTGGATTAAAATCATTGATTGATATCAGTTGAGATCTCACCTTGATTATTTTTCTTATGTTTTTCTGTAGGTGTACAGCTACCTTGATTACGAAATGATACGTTTTGGAGGTTACATTGAAAATATTTGATAGGTGTTAATTTAAATACAGATAGATGTTCAAAGCTAATTGAGAATGTGCATCGAAGTTGAACAACAGAAAGATTAATATAAAAGCGATCGTCAGTAAATAATGGAGGCTGCAGATCCAAGCCGTGTGGGATTTGATAGCCATAGTAAAGTGACTTTGGAAAGTGTCTTTGGAAGGACCACCATCTTGCTCGCTAATCCTGCCGTGAAGCAGCAGTGCTTGCACTGTTGTGTTCCGGCGTGGAGAGTAAGACAGCCGGTGAAATTACTGGCACTTGAGGTATCCCATCTTAGACCTCTAGGTTGGCAACGCATCTGCAATACCCCTGGTGTTGCGGATTTTTATGGGCGGTGGTGGTGGTGGTTACCATCAGGAGACCCACTTGCTCGTTTGCCATCCGGTCAAATAACAAGTTCCTATCAAATGAATATGTCGCTAAAGTCGAATTTTCAAGTTGACAGTCACGTCTATTGGCATTATTGTTTTGTGACATGCAAACGATTATCAACTTTAGGGTGGTAGACCACGTATTTGGCTGATGTTACAACGGTAGCTAGAAATGCCCATTGGCGATAGCCAAAGCGTTAGGCCGTTTCATGGTACATTACATTACTGACTATGGAGGTTCAACGCAGGCCACAAAGCCATAAACACCATCTCGAATAACGACACAATTTCCATCCCAGCAATCAATAGTAGATTGTACAACAAGAGCATAAAACGAGCCTTTTTTCCCGAGACGTTCATACTTATAGCCACCCGAGAATGCACCGGTGCAGGGGTTTTATTGTTCACGCATTACTATTATAATAATATTTGTTTTAGTTTCATTGATCTATTTTGATTGTTTTTTAGTTTTATATAAATTCAAAATTATTAAAAAATATATGCAGAAACTTCTTTGTTTGTGGCTGTTTACACCTGATTGCCTTGATCTTAGACAAAGATTTTACTTTATGAACTAAAGTATAAAAAGTCATTTTGTGTCGTCTAGATCCAGCATAAACATGAACTTTACAAGCATGAGAAGTGAAAAACCATTTTACCACACACGTTTCGGAAGTTGTAAACAAAATGCTAAGGTTGTAAGTAAAAATTTATGGCTTGACACCACCCCAAATAAAGGCATATTAATTAGTTGTCGCTGTTTCGTGCGTTACATTTCCTATGACCAAACCAGTGGTGCTTACCCAACAGCTCCGGTGTTTGCGCACAATAAATAGCTGTACACGTCGCGGCGCGTGATTTGCAACTCGGCACCAGCAATTATCTCTGAATATTTTAATTTAAACGACATTAAAATAGCCCGGAACCATGTTCAAGGGCGCCCTACAACAATATTTCACGCCGAAACTTACGATAATGCTAACACCTTACCACCAGCGCAATAAGATACAGAATAACGACGTATCGAGAGGCCTATAATGCGTGCATTGAACTTAAAAGGTTGGGACAGGGGTATTACAGTAATTACCTTAATTTGTAAACAGCAAAAACGGCCGCAGAGTCGTCGTAAGTTGAAGTTAAATAACCGAGATGTTGGAGCACTTAGCAATTAATTCGCTTAGGATGCGAGCCGGTAATTAACACTTCGGCAGTGTGGGAACGTTGGCAAATTTTTAATCGACAGATCAAGTGTTTGATTGCGTGTGTATGCAAAAGTTGGAAGTCACGGTTAGTAGTAAACGCGTGTGAAATGGCGGGCTGCTGTTGGACATAATTTACGATAAAGCGGCAATTACACTGAGTCGTTCGCCGCATGCTGCATGCGGCGACCGCAAAAGTGTAAAGAAAATGGTAGTCGGCCGCATTCGGCGAGCGACAGCTGCCACCGCCTTAATATCCAGGTATTCTTAGCATGATGAGTCTATCTGTACCGAATGATTATATAAAGCGTCGGCGGCGGCCGAAGTTATTCAAGGTACCCCGTGGCCGGACCAATCTCCTAAACAAGGCTCCGCTTACTAGAGCCTTACACATCATAAATGAGGTGGCGAAAAGGATAGACTTGTTCTCATGTTCGTTGTTTGAATTCACTAAAATAACTTTTTATGTATTATGTTATTGTAATATTATAGTAGTATAGAAGATTCCTTTATGTCAACTTTTAGTTAAGCTTATTTGTATATATTAAATTGTATAATATGTTGGTACGCTATCGCATTCGATGTCCTGTAATGATGGTGTAATGTTTTATTAAATAAAAAAATATGGCCGCCGCGTAGACGGACAGACTAATGTAAAGGCGACAGTCGTTCGCCGAAGTAGTTTGAAACAAATTCGGCGACCGCATTAGGTGAACGACGCAGTGTAATTGCCGCTTTAGTAACACTTCAACACATCGGATGATCGTCGCTGCAGGCGGTCAATAAAATAGAGAGGACGATGTGTGAAGGAATTGTGCGTTTCGAGTGTACCTACTTTTACCAAGAATGGTATCCAGGGCCTGATGATGGACCAGGGCAGGTTCACTATTAAAGTGTGTTTCTAACTACAATCTAAAGCTAAATTGAATAGATTTAAATTGATTGTTAGTGAACCAGCGAGATACACCTTTGGCCTCACCTGCACTTTTCATGACGAGTGGGGGTCAAACACAGATCAGTTTTATGTATAAAAAAATTCTTTGATTTTATTTTCTAGAATACATTGTCAAATTTTTCATGCTGATACGCCGTTAGCACATGCTCATTAGTATACTGTTGGTATCTACGATCAAACGCGATTTGGTAGGGTCAGTAAGGGCGTCCATAACTGCAGTTTTGCATAACATTTGCATGACTCCGGCCATGACGAACAGCTGCGGTATGCGCCGGGCATATGAGATTGTTCACAGTCATGAATTTTGGTAAGTAGATAGATGGACGTCTAGAATAACACATAGGCTACTTTTTATCCCAATGTTCCCAAGGGATAGGGATAAAATCTTGAAATTTCAACCGCTTGAAATTTTGGACAGTTGATCTTAACACAACCTCAATGAAGACCACGATATAATTTTTTGAAATTCCCAGGGGAATTCAATTGTACCAGATCGAATAGTATACGCGTGCGAAGCTAACGGATAAGCAAATTAAAGTAAAAATCCAATGCGCTGTAAATTTCAATTGTACCTACACAAAAAATGGAATATCTAATTAATAAGGCAGAATATCCGCCTGGAGAGAGATTTCTCTTATGGTAAACAGGGTGTTTTAATACCATTAGCGTAAGTGGTTTCAACTCAGCTACCGTATTGAGCTCGAGCGCTGTGTCACTACTGTCACTATCTCGACACTTACTCGCTCGTTAAAAAGTAACAGCTACGTGTAGGAAAGCCCAGTCGATTTGAATAGTAAATCTTTAGTGTCGTGTGGCTCCGGAATTTCAATGCGGAGTAAGTATCAATAACGTGACATGCATTGTAGACAAGAAAACCCAGGGGAAATAAGACACCTGACCTGTGGCGAGTGAGGAAAGAACGAGTGGGAGAAATGTGAGTTAGGTATGAAACACCCCGTAGTTAGTATGTACACCACCATAGTTAATTACATATATTTGCCCTCAATGAAGTTTCATAAACTGCTGTCGAGTTTGGCAAGACAACCCGGCGAGTCTAGTTGCTAATATTCTTTAAGTAATTACTTACTTAAACGAGAAATTCTTGTATATTTATTCACTCAAATAGTAGTAGTTAATGTTTTTTTTTTCAACAGCCTGTATACATATATTCTCTAAAAAACACGATTTAACAAAAAAAAACTGTGCCATCTCGGTCGTCCAGGTAATCTTGATACGGCCACTTCTATCTATGGCATCATAAACTCGCAAAAATGCGTGAATCAGCGCGCCTTTAGCAGAAGGTCGCAGGTTACTATGGATGCGCGTAAATCAAACCGCGAACAAGGAAACTCTTCGCGTCGCAGGCGCAGGTCCTAGCTTTAATTAACCATAACCTTAAACGGCCGACCTTCGGCCGTGACAGACGAAAGATTAACTTGTACGCGCAATAAAACCATCGCTTCAAGCAATTCGTACGAAGAAGCGTTGATTACAATATTCATGTGATATGACAGACCAATCAACGATTGCGACAGTGTCCTTTGACGTTTGATTCGCCTTGACTCCAAAATTGATGATATGAAAACAGCAAACAAAGGTATACACTTTAAATTTTTAAGAAGACATGCGGGGCTTAGTAAAGACACATTGTGGTGTTACCAAATTTATTTTCAGAATATTTCAGCAGACGATCGTGTGCCAAGCAAACTAAGTCAAGCGTAAGGCAAACATAACAACAACAAACAAAAAGGCCAACACTACAACTACAGAGATCCTAATGAGAAATTATAAAAGTAAATGCTAGATAGGTAAGACTAATCAAGTTCTTCGAGTCTATTCTGCATACTGATGTGCCAAAGGAAACTTTCCAAAATTGCGGATTTTTTGCATATAGGAAAATTTCGAAAATTTCTCACAATTTTGTATGGGGATTAAAACTTTCCGTTCCTTAAATTTAAACTACTTATGTATCTTGTGAAAAATTCCAGAAATTTCCGAGATTTATTCAACTTCTTGGAAGCTTTCCGCAACTTGCAAGTCTGTAATTCTGCTACCGCTGCAATGTTGCTGCAACGTCGAAGTAATTCCAACAACATATCGTACTTTAAATCCTAGGTGTGATAATTATGAGTAAACAATCTTGTCATGCGCGTGCGTCGTCTTCCCGGTAATAGAAGACTACAGATAAGATCTAGTCAACGTGTCTGTGTCCAGTAATTGGACCCACAGCAGCGGTCGCCCCGAAATGGTGCGCGTGAGTCGGCAAAGCTATATTGTGATTTATACCTTGCATGAGGCAACAGGTGTCCGGGTGATAATTGTGCCCTCTAGGGCAGTAAACGATTGGCGCATTTAGATAAGGATCGTCGCCATTTGCGTGTGCGCAGCTCGAGCCGACTGCCACTTGATAAAACGACGTGTTTAAATCCGATTTTATCCCGATACGTCCTTTCAGCATTAGATTTGAAATAACGTGCGGATAGTTTTTTTAAGTGCATGTAATGACAAATGTAGGTGAAATTTGGTACATGAATAAGCTACTTATTTTCAGACCTACCGAATATAAACAAAAAAAACATAAAAATCGGTCAAGCCGTATTGGAGGCGTTACGTTACAAACACTGTGACACGAGAATTTTGTATATTAGATTTATTTATCTACAGTTCAAGCCAGTGAACACTATGTAGTTTGATATGAAAGAAAGTGCATGTAATTACATTATTTCCTAGTTACATGCATGTGGTGGAAGAGGGCGACTGTCTATTATCATTCACGAGGGGAAAACCCCAAATGTGAGGTATGTTTTCACAATGATTCAATCGCGTTGAATAAAAACTGTATTTTAGACGGCATTACGTCTTTATCAGTTAGTCATTAACGCGAATTAATTTCCACCATGTGCATATCTCGCGGCTTTAACCAGGTCATCCGTCCATCTCGTTGGTGGACGTCCTGCGCTTGCCAATCCGCGGTCTCCATTCGAGATCTTTTCGGCCCCAACGGCCTGTTGCTCCGTGCAATTAATTTTATTGTGTTTAAATTTATATTGGCGAAATGAAATCTTACGGACTGTCTCAAACTATAGGTATATCCGTACCCAGTTTCATCACAATCTCTTGAGTACCTACCTACCTTTGTTCTGTACCTACTTTAATCGTCAAAGCGTAACAACCATACGCGCATTCGCATTTTATGATATAAGTCAGTATAATTATGGAATATATGCATTCATTTTTGATACTGTCTGTCTATGTCTGGCTTTGGCTTTGTGAATAAATATTCTATGTCAATTTTTCTCAATCTTATTAAAGAAGAACATACGATAGGACACGTTTAATTATTTTTAGTAAACATAACGTGTAATAGTATCGTTTATGCAGCTTTTACACAGCGTTTAGTTCCCTTGGGGCACGGCGGAAGCAAGTCTTCCGCCGTCGAATACGTACTTAATTAATGGCCAAGTAAACCGACATAATATACATATAACTATATGCCGAGCGAGGCGAAAGCGGCATACAAAGTGGAGGAAAGCAAAGGACTTGGTGTTTACGTTAGGAGATTGTTTAGAGGCGACCTACTCTTGATACTATGACTATGATTGGTTATTGACGGGAACAATTGACTAAAAATACAACTCATCATTGATCCGACATATAGTTCGAAGACAAGTTGAAGTGGCAATGGGCCGGCCGCATCGCTCGAAGAACTATAACCGTTGGAGAAGTCCTTGAGTGGTGACCACGTACCGGAAGACGAAGCGTTTGTAGCTCGCCCACTAGGTGGACTGACACATCGCGAGAGATACGGGCACCCGGTGGATGCAAGTGGCGAGTTGTCGTTCATTGTGGCGTTATAAACGGAAGGCTGTTATGTTCAACAATGCACGCCGGCTGCTATTTATATTTCTATCATCAGACGAAAGACGTTCTTAAAAAATACCTCCCATTTCAAACGCCACAACGACCGGTTACCGCGCAACTCGTACGAAGTCGTCGATCCACTCATCCAAATGTTCCATGATACATAAACCAAGAGATAAAAGAGCATTTTTTAACTGACTGACAGACAAAGAATAGTAAAAACAACTTGAGCTAGAAACCGAAAATTAATAGATATATTCCTTGAAGATCACATAACTGTACTAAGAAAAGACTGTCCAGGATTCCCGCCGGATAGGTAACTAGTCTATTCTGCTATTAGGCAAAGCCGCGGGTACAAGCTAGTATGTATAAACCCTTAAGTTTCATTGTCTTGTTTAAACTTAGTATTAGAAAGTTGGTCCAAATCAAACATAAACACACTAGCAAGTACCCCTTTCCTATGTGTCCCCAGGGAAATGTGGCGTACATTGAGGATTATGAAGACATGTTCATTTCGAGCTGTCTGCGATATTAAACGCATTCCCTGGAGCAAAACCAACGAGGCATGTACGAAAGGGCATTAGGCACCATGCTTTAGGCATGCGCGATGGTGTAAAAGGAATAGTTTCGTATTTTAACACAAAACATGTTTATCTTCAATTTCTGAATTGAACTTCACAATTTCTAAATCATTTACAAGGGCAAACAGGAAATAAATTTCAAAAATACCACTCAGCTTTGTTGCAAAAATGAGACAGAAAAACTGAAATGATAGCGTTTCTTTTGAATAGTCAAAATTAATTTAAATCGGCGAGAATTTCTCACTTTTCCGGGATCAAAAGTAGCTTGTGCTTGTGTGAAGAATAGTGCAGCTTTCTGTTAGACTGTTATAACAGCGAAATAGGCACTCAAAACGGTGATTGGAAATCACTATAAATTTTGGCACCAAATTTAAATTCTTCCTCTGAAAAAGACTGTCTTGTGTTAAGGTAAAACAAGATTGCCCTGTGACTTCTGAATCGTTTTTAACCCACTTAAGTTTACCATAAAGGTACGCGGCTTTCCAAATAGAATCTCCTTACGATTACAAACTCTAAAAGTCAGACGCAGCTATCTTTTTCTGTTCTATTATATCCGCTACTATTGATAATAAAGATAGAAACAAAGCCAATACGGCCCATGGAAATACAAATATTCGAGAATGCGAGATAACTCTGACATAGCGAAGATAATGTAGGTGTAAAATTCCACATTTCTCAACATAAGTCGAGTCAACACTACACATGTTTTCATAGTAAAAAAACAAGGTTACAAGTATATTGTGCCGTTTGTTTAAGATAAAATTATCTTATCGAACGCTATCGCTATCACATTTCTCGTGCCTGTTGTAGAGTATAATAGAATATATATTCAAGTAGCTTAGTCGATACTATCAAGTAAACACGTATGACGATGTCAGTGGCGTAGCGTAGTTGGAGCAGGGGGAGGGCGGATTTAGGGGGCGGCAAAATACCATAAAAATTTACTGGTGTGTGTGAAGTTCCAAATCCGCACTGGGCCCACGTGGGAACTACGGCCCAAGTGTTCTCATTCTGAGAGGGCTGTGCCCAGCAGTGGGACGTGTATATGCTGGGATGATGATGATAATCCCATAACAACAAAAAAATGACGCACCTACGATTCGGACCGATTAGAATGAGTACCCTAATAAGAGGGCGCCACTGGACAAAGTTTTGCTTGCGGCTTCGTCAGAAGTGTAACCAACCAGGCTCTGTACTACCAAGTGCAAAATTTGAACTTCGTATCTTGCCGTCCCGCTCACGCTTATTAAATACGAGAGTGACACGAGCTTCGATTTTCTAATTTCGTAGTAGCCCTGCAGATCATACTTAGTTTGAATCACTGCATGATGAATCGACCATTGCGTAAGTGTGACATTTTAAAATTTAGAACTACCTCCATGAAATTATATACCTACTCGTAAAAAAGGTGTTGGCAGGTGTCCATGGGCGGCGGTGATTGCTTGCCATCAGGTGACCTCACGCTCGTTTTCCTCCTCTTGTATAAAAAAGGATAGATGGGCGTTTTAAAAAAAAAGTAACCTCTCTTTTTTTAGAAACTCAGAATCAAGAGCACAATCGATTCCGATAAGTACTTTAAAAAAAAACCAAAAAAAAATATATTAGTTTTGCGACATTTAAAGAAGTCGAAGAAAAAATCAGGACATTTTTTAAATGATCGGAATCGATTGTGCTCTTTATTCTGAGTAGGAAAAACCATATATATTTCAAAAATTTCAAAAAATAGAAAGGTTACACTTTTTTTAAAAAACGCCCAGATATGTTATTTGTGTGCAGAACATAAAGCGTATAGGTAAAAGGCGAGAATTGTATTCAATCGCTAGAAATATAAATAATTAAACGTCGTGGTTTACCAAAGCTATACATCAGTTTTAGCCTATACGACTATAGTATACGTACTTAATTTCTTATTTGGCGAGTAGAGGCATGTTACAGAGAAGCTGCGAGATTGAGCGGCGCTGAACTAAAATGGTTTCCAAGAGTAAAACAAAATCGAATACTTCTATGCGCATACGCATCACTCTTTGCATGTACAGGATGATCCAATGATTTCTTAATTATGAAAATAATGACATACTAACGAATTTTGCATGTTAAAAATATTAGCTAAAGTTGGGATGTTTCGCAAAAATTTGTAGGTAGGTATTTATGAACATCTAGTGTCAGCAGAGCCCCTTCATGCTTTTAAAAGCAAAATGTGCGTAGTGTGGGGTCATTTCAGATGGTTATTGACATAGGCAGACAGACATAAAAAACAAAGATCCTCAGACTTCTTTTATTGGTTGAGGAATAACGGCTTCATACCAAGTTTCAGGTTTCTAAGAAAAACCGGAAGTACACTATAGGTTTCTCAATTACGGGCAATATGTATTCAAACACCTTTTCTAATGACTATCTTTTGATAGCGTTGACTCAGAAGTTTGATTTTTTCACCGCTTCAAAAAAAAATCAAAATAATTTATTTCACAGGATTTTAGGGTACAATAAGATGTTAAAACCACACACGAATCACTAAAATCTACCACAAACGGCATTCGAAATAAGGGAGCTTACATTCACTTGTAGTGTAAAAACTCCTGAACACTATAAAAAAGACCTGAGCATCTGATATCTGAGCTTGATACCTCCACGAGTGTCTAAGAAAGAGGATCTTGACAGATGGACAACGTGATCCTATTTATGACCCTTATAAGGGTCCCGTTGTTTCCTTTTGAGCTACGGAACACAACAAAGCTTTCAAAAATATAAACAACCCAGAGTGAAGTAGCTTTCTAACAAAAGGCAAAAAAAATCCCCATTTCATCCGCTGGCGCTTTCGCCTCATCCTGTAGCACGTAGCACTGTAACATCCAGTACTGGGGGGGCTACTACGGAATTCGAAACTCGAAGTTCGTACCGTACCGTCCCTCTCACTCTCGTATTAAATAATATAAGCGTAAGCGGGACGACAAGATACAAAGTCGGAATTTTGCACTTCGTAGTATACGGTCTGTAATCACATTCACACGTACCTCACCGCACGATTACAATAATAATGTAATAATATATTATATGCGAGCTTCTGGTTTTGAGCGGCGCCACTTTTACCTTCATTCTTCTGCCGTGTGAAAGTTTTGTCAGAATAAATATGAAAACAAAACTAAAAATACAATTGAAGCGTCGGTACTGTCGTTTTAACAGCTCTTTTTCATGTCACAAAATAAAATAAATAAATATTATGGGGCACTTGACACCAATTGACCTAGTCCCAAACTAAGCAAAGCTTGTACCTACCATGGATACTAGGCAACGGATAAACATACTTATATAGATAAATACATATTAAACATCCAAAACCCGTGAACAAACATTCGTATTATTCATACAAATATCTGCACCGGCCGGGATTCGAACCCGAGACCTCAAGCTTCGTAGTCAGCTTCACTAACTACTTAGCCATCCGGTCGTCAAAAATAAAAAAAATAAAAAATCACAATAATGTGGGGCTTTCATTGGTAACCCGGGTCAAAATGGAACTGTCATTCCTAACCTGATTCAACGATTTCGTTTTTTTTTTTCAGATTCTAGTCCAGACTGTAAAAGGTCATGCCAAATGATTAACCAAGGAAATAATCATCGTTTCACAACTTAATAGTTCCGAAATAATGTTCCTATTTGTACCTACTGGGCAAGATAAGGTTCAGTGTATGTTTCCACTACTTACTACTTATTGATGATTAAATAAGTAACAGATAACCGTAATAAGGGTTCCGGACATGTCCGGATTTTTTAACCTTTGTAAGGATTTCGGCCGGACTTCCCAAGTACTTATCCGGATTTTTATAAAATGACCTCATTGAAAAAAAAATTAAACATTTGTTTTCATGATACATTTATTACACCATTTTTTATGAGTGAAATGATAAATTAAATAGTAACAAAACAAAATCAATAATATTATATTTTTAGAGGTGCAAAAAGTTTCAACATTCTTTCTACCGCCGGGAAGAAGCTCAGCCATCTTGTTTTGCTGTGAGTCTACAGACGCACGTCCTTCAACCTACGTCAAATCTCTGTTACAATAAATGTCAGGACTTTTAGGGTGATGTCCGGATTTTTGACAGATCTAAATAACAACGGCTAAACTGAGTGTCTTTTCCAATCTCGACATTAGCAGAATCATCGATATTATAGATGGAGCTATACTTTCAAGAATTGAATTGAATTGATTTTTATCAGCACTTTTCATTATTTCATTTGGCAACCCTAACCGTGATGCCGTCTTTTTTAGGGTTCCGGAGCCAAAATGGCAAAAACGGAACCCTTATAGTCTTGCCATGTCTGTCTGTATGTCCGTCCGTCTGCGGCTTTGCCCAGGGACTATCAATGCTTAGAAAGCTGTAATTTTGCACGAATATGTATGTAAACTATGCCGACAAAATGGTACAATAAAAAAATCAAAAATATTTTTTTTTTAGTATACCTCCCACAGACGTAAAGTGGAGGTGATTTTTTTTTCTCAACCAAACTTGTAGTGGGGTATCGTTGGATAGGTCTTTCAAAAATAATTAAAGAGTTGCAAAAACGATTTTTCGATTCAGTGATTTGTTTACAAAATATTCAACTTTAAAGTGCTAATTTTCATTAAAATCGAGCGCCCCCCCCCTCTAAAATCTACACCGGTGGGTGAAAAATTTTGAAAAAATTCAGAACGGTAGTAAGTGTATCAAACTTTCAAGGAAAACTATAACGGCTAAGTTTGCTTGAGAATTATATGAAAGACTTAATATAAAATATGAAATCCTTAGAAAAATATTACTTATTTTTTTCGTAATGGCTACGGAACCCTATTTTGGGCGTGTCCGACACGCTCTTGGCCGGTTTTTTATTCGTCAATTTCACTATGATTCCCTTGACAAAAGTGTGGATGTCAAAATGACATTAGTAGCAGAAAGGTTTCACCCTAGTACATGATTCAGTTATTTCGATTGTACATTGTACTGTACGTATAAAGCTGCTTTCTCACGACGCATGCGCCCTCCGTCTGGAGCAGCCCGTTCCGCGCCGGCGTCCTCCACGGCTCCTGCGCCTCCTAACGACCAGCCGATGACCCCCGAGCGCGCCCGAACTTTCACGAACCTCTTTAGTCTCGCGCACGCTTACCTTTCTTCGAGAGCGCGAATGCCTATACCATCAGCAAGATCCTTTCAAGAATTATATTGTCAAGAAGACATTAATATCTAAGGCGTATTATAAAGTTAATATCATGGACAGGGATATTTGGAAATAATTCCGATCCGCATTAGCGATCCCTTCAAATAGCGAACCAACTGTGTTAAAAATAAAGTTGCGTTAAATACTTGTGATGTATAGATATCATTTAATAGTTTCACGATCCATTGATTAGTGTTAACTGACGGTTAAATGTGATGCCGTCTCTATTTGTTTTATTTGAATAGACGGAGACGGCATCACATTTAACCGTCGGTTAACGCTAACCAATGGATGGTGAAACAGCCCCTTAATATGTTTAAAAAAATATACCTCGTTGAGTTTCTTGCCGGATTCTTCTCAACAGAGGTTTTTCCGAACCGGTGGTAGATTTTTGACATTCATAAGTGCTTGTTATAGCCTAAATTGAATAAAGATATTTTTACTTTGACTTTGACTTTCAAAGTCCGTAAATAAAGAAAGAAATAAGACATTTATCCACTAATACGGAAGACGAATACACTAGCCGCGAGCGCAAAACCTACACTCTCATCTCGATGTTCGCGTCGCGCGAGTGTAAATGAGTAGTTAAACGTTACGAAACACGCAAAAACAAATTGAATTTTCCGTTACAACGTCCGGGTCGCAAAAGTTGGTTTTACAAATTACTCATTTCCTATGAACTATTAGAGAGCACTCTCATTAACGGTAAAAACGAGAATTATAGAAAATAATTTTACAGTGACTCTCTAATGTTGCCCGTTATTCAAAGATAGCTAATTTAGAAAAAAACCCCTTGTAAAAAGTGGAATTATCTGTAAAAAAGTCCACATGAAAACACGTGTCGCACAAACTTCGCACTTGCACATGTGGCCGCGGAGTAGTAAGGCAAAAGGTTGTTTGTTCAGTTAATGCATTGAATTGCAACTGTGTCTATGTCAGTGTTAAATTATTCTAGTTTGAATATGATTCAATTATATTTATTATCATTTTGAATGTCTTGGCGTCACAGTCACACACACATGATTTAAGTTTACTCTAAATGTGTATAAGTTTCTACATTATATCTTTTCTCGAAAACTAATTTGCAATATAGTGCTCCAAAAAAGGCTGGAAAATAACCTGAGTGCGATTCTATTTCTTCAATTTCTATTTGTAACCTCGTAATTAATTCGTATTTGAATCATAAGTCGTTTTGGTTTTACGTATGGCCACTTTTTGTGTGGAATTTGTTCTGAGTTACGCTTCCTGTTATTATTTGTTCCTAGGTTTCTACATATATATATCTTTTCTCGGAGAAAACTAATTTGCAATAATAGTGCTCCAAAAAAGGTTGGAAAATAACCTGAGTGAAATTACAAGCACGTTTCAAAATATTGAAATCAAAAACAAACGCGACACCCTACACTTTAGTCTCCTTGTGACGCCACTGCAATGCAGCCGAAACGTCTAGGTAATTAATTAATTACTACTCATTTCGTTACTCTTGATAAGTCTCGGGTATTGGGCTGATCCGGGTAGTTACGACTGAAAATCACGAAAGTTATAGTAGATTATTGTCGTGGCCTGGAAGTAGGCAATTGCTGGCTGAGTATGAGTATTAAACGGACGAGCTTGCGAGTCCGTTTAACTAATACGAAGCCAGCAATTGCTATTCCAGCCGAGACTAATATAAAGCTTTTCTCAAAAATGGTGAATAATTCTGAAATAGAATAAACTTTTTCTCAAAATATATTATAAAATTTAATTTTATTCCAATATTTTTCTTGTGCTTTCCCGCCTTTTTTCATTAAAAATAAACTGCAGGTGTATTTTTCCACCGAAAACACCACAAGCTATTTCAGACCCAATAGAAAAAGTCCGGAGTTCCAACAAAATATATGATACCGGCCATTAGACTTGGCTGTATACGACTTGTGCCAACATTTCCATGGCCTTTTTAACTTTAAAAAAAATGTGACTGATTGCAGGCGCGCTAATTCATTATTGTCGAGCTAGCGCGCCTGCAATCTTTTTAACTTTTTAATTTTTCGCTGACCATAAACTATGCACTTCACCTTCTGATATGTAAAGAATAATGTCAACTTTTACGGACATTTTTGAGAAAAACACATTATATTGCTTCATTCCTATTTATTTCCGTGCCATTTCAGCATTCAAAGTACCAGGCCCACATAACAGCGCAATCGCAGCCGGCGCCGGCGCCGCCCGACCGGCTATTGTTAGCCCTCTCAGCATTAATGGCATTAAACTTAATGGCCAGGTAGATAACGATAGAATTAAAATGGGCGGTAATACGCATGCGTTAATCAAAACAGCGATTGCAATGTCTGGCCAATGGCAAGCTTAGTGGTTATGGGGATATTCAGACAAAGATGATTCATGTACCACGGTGGAACCTTTTAAGGCTACCCGAGGTTTTCATCGATTTTTGACAAGTTTTGAATCGTATCCTACTTTTGCACTACAGATAGAACTATAAGTCAAACGGCTATCGGTTCTCCAATCATTTGTCTCCATTTTTGTCAATCGTATCGTATCTCTATTGACGGGAAAGATCTAACATATACGAAATCTACATATTTGGGTTCGTCTTTGACGTCTCTAAAAACTGGTCGAGGGTTTTCATTTTAAACTAATTAACACAAAAGTTATGGCCAGAAAACCAGTTTTTTGGCCTAAAATGGTTCAACTTTGATGCCAAATATCTCGAAGACAATGAACTTTGAACTAAATATGGGATACTACATAGCTTAAAGCCGTTGTTGTTAATATAATAAGCTACAAAAAACATTAGAAACTAAGGAATTCAGATCGATGGTCATTGGGGCATGGGATCCCCTTAATAATCTATGATATCATTGACAAAAGTATGGGATGTCAGCATGATAGTAGTAGCACAAAGGTTCTACTCAATTTGAAAATACAAACTGAAATAAAGATGCACAGAAAAAACAGAAAAATAAGGCCATCACTGGGAATCGAACCCAGGTCCTCGGTAATCCGTACCGCGTGCTATACCGCTACACCACTGATGGTCAACAGTGTTCGATTCCCAGTGATGGTCTTATTTTTCTGTTTTTTCTGTGCATCTTTATTTCAGTTTGTATTTTCAATTTAGGTTTTACGGGATGACCGTAAAAGTAAAAATTTGGAATTGAAATAAAAAATACAAAAAGATTCCAAAAAACCAATCTACTCAATTTGTTTGGCTGTACGGCAGTTAGTTTTTTTATTGGTAAAGAGTTGTCACAATATGACAATGAATAAAATAAGCTAAAAAATACAGTCAGTCGCCTCATCAATCTAGCTAAGCTAGGGCAATGAAAAAACCGCCGCTGACATAACAGACAATCGTAACTAGCGAGACGTAATGAAATCTACAGTATTCAACAAACACTAATACCAATAAATTATGATCGTAACGCAAATGGACAATTAACTTTTCCCCAAGAAATATAAAATTCTAATTACGACAATAAAGTCGTAACTGTAACATGACGTAGTATTGAATAACACCAGAAGCATCTGACCGCGACTTTCATGAAAAGAAAATAAATGATAGAGTAGTAGTCTTGTTTAGGTTTTTTTTTATTTATTGTATAATTAATTTATTGAATCAGGCGTTACTTTGCGGAGGTCCATATCAATGAACTAAAATAATTTCCTTGCTCACCCGCGACCTTACTAGCTAAGCTTATGCAAAATATGCGTGTTCATGCAGTTCCTCCACCTCCACAAAGGAACTGCATGAACACGCATATTTTGCATAAGCTTAGCTATCGTAAGGTCGCGGGTGAGCAAGGAAATTATTTTAGTTTATTGTATAATGTTTTTTTTTTTGTGTTATTTATCATTATTTAATTAATTTTGATATAATTGAGAACATTGATATAGGTTTAAGTTGTCTTTTATTGTATTCGAGGGATTATTTTGTACTTACCAACCTATGAACGTAATACAGACACATATAATGAAATAGAAAATAAATGAATAAACTTAATTTTCACACCTCTCCTTCAGAAAAGTAACTTTTCCTCCCTGACGAGAGGGAGCAACATGCAACTTTTCTGTTCAAGGCTTTTCTAAGTGTTTTATTACAAATGCCAGTTTTTGAAGTTGTGATAACAGTAAAGCCACGCCATTTTCTATGCTGGTTGTTCTTTAATAATATTTAGATTTTTTTTTAAGTTTCTTAAATGCTCGGTGTGAAAAATTGTATGAGCCACTCGGGAGCAAAATTATTTTCATCTTGGGCATTAACACTTGAATCCCTCGCTACGCTCAGGATTCTATTGCAGAATCCTTCGCTACATTCTGGATTCAATGTACGCCCTCGCCGTAAATACACCATTTTGCTCCCTTGTGACACAAATAACTATTGCTTCTCCACGAAATAGTACGGTCAAGCTATGCAAAATTGCCATCTTGGAAAATATAAAATGCAAAAAACCAAAATCATCACAGATTACAACACCTCAGACACGTGTTTCACTTCTCTCTGAAGTATCTCCTTGGCATGCTGGGGTGCACCGGTCGCTGAAGAATGCATCAGCATTATAGATCAAAAAACCGGCCATTACGAAAAAAATAAGTAATATTTTTCTAAGGATTTCATATTTTATACGGAATCTTCCAAGTTAGGTAAAGGTTCTATTTTTGCCATTTTGGCTCCGGAACCCTAACTAGGTGGGTGAAGTAACAACTGAACCAAAGTCAACAAAATAAAAGAGGTCGCGTGAGACATTAATCTTTGAAAACTAGAAGTGAAGGGGGAATGGAATGTAAGCAGCCAATTTGACGGCAAAGGTATACAACAGTCTATATAAGTTAATAATTGATAGATTCAGGCATCAGTTTGCGAAGGTCCATAATAAGGAACGCAACCTTCCATCTTGCTCCTTCGCCAACAATAGAATGGGTAAAAAAATTGTAGTTCTTTTTGGTTGTTTTGTTTCAGCACAGATTGTTCTAGTTCTACAAGCAATACGAGTACAATGCGTCTCGTCTACCCTCTGAACAAAGATGAACGTGTTGATTAGGGCATTTCTAACCTAAATATGTAGAAACAAAGGTTCTCATGTCATGTCAAACATCACAGTATTAACGGAGAAATGATTGATATTTACGATTTAATACTTTGGGACATAAATTAACTTTATTTTGAAAATATTCCAATTTTACATTCATCTAATCAAATAATTTACAATATCCCTGAGACATAACTCCACTCGGGATTTCGATCAGAGCGTAGAGTAGAGACACGGAGTACACGGAAAAAAAGGATATCTTAGATTAAGACAATATCCCTTGGTCAAAACAATAATATTTCGTATATAGCCGGACGCCACATTGTATTGGATGAAGACAAATATTGTCTTGGGTTAAAAGTATGTATTATCTTACTTAAAGAAAATAATTACTTGGATTTAAACAATATTCCTGAGGCTATGAATATTCTTGGTCAAAGAATTCCTTTTTTCCGTGTATATAGAACAAAAATGTAACCATCTTCGCTACAAGATAATGACCATGTTGTAACAAACATTGCAGGTTTGCTGACCCAAAGATTATATGATTAAGTCATCAAGTCAATGGACTAAGTCACTAAAGACAGGCAATTAGGGTCAAACGACGAACCGACGCTTTTAACATTCAGGCCGAACTTTGTTTGCTTTAAGCGGATTCTTACTGGTTACCAAAATAAACGTTTATTGTACAAATTTGGGTTTCAAGGCTTCGAGAAATAAAACAATATTAAAATCGCTACACTTTTCTGCGTATGTAAAGCAGGTTTAAAAAAATCATCACAATGTTTAGCCAGCAAGTAGCTCTTTTACATGTCACTTTTTATACAAAATACCAGCGCTTTCGGAAAGACCATCATTGCCAAGAAAAATGCGTCCCGCAACAAAATTGGGAGAAAGTATTTTTTTCAAAACGAAATGCAGATGTGTGATAGTTTTTGTTGGTTTAATGGCCGCAGCAGCATTCTGCCTGTTTCTACCATTATATGTTAACCCTTAAAAGCCGTGGTGGCCTAGTGGTTTGACCTATCGCCTCTCAAGCAGAGGGTCGTGGGTTCAAAGTTTCAAACCCCGGCTCGCACCTCTGAGCTTTTCGAAATTCATGTGCGGAATTACATTTGATATTTACCACGAGCTTTGCGGTGAAGGAAAACATCGTGAGGAAACCTGCACAAACCTGCAAAGCAACTTAATGGTGCGTGTGAAGTTCCCAATCCGCACTGGGCCCGCGTGGGAACTATGGCCCAAGCCCTCTTGTTCTGAGAGGAGGCCTGTGCCCAGCAGTGGGACGTATATAGGCTGGGATGATGGGATGATGTTAACCCTTTATTGAACAAAAATAAAGGTGGCAAAAATGGTGACTCTACAATGGCGAATTTATCTCTTTGAGGGATTTTAGTCTAACGAAGCTTTCATTTCCGAGGTCATCGCACCAAGAACAAAGAAGGTGCCAAGGTGATCAAACTGCATCCACTTAGTATTTATGTAGTATAATTTATCCGCGAGATAATTTATCTGCTAGATAGTAGGCGCCAGCAATTAGGATAATCAATCCATCATAGCGAAGGTATCATAGTGAGATTGAGGCGAGTGAACGGCGCGGAAAGGTGTCAGGGAGACGCATACCTCATTTTACTGCGCACTTGAGTAAATACAATTGGTATTAAAGTTGATAAAAAAGTTGGCTCTGTGAAGTATTTTGTGAATACTTTAGCTTAAGTTTGGAATTCGACTTATCAAGAACTGAAGTTCGTTAGGCGAGGATGGAGGCTTAGCCTAAAAACAGGGCGCAAAATAAGCTCCCTAAAAATTTTTTTTTGTAAAATTGGACTATCGGGCGTGCGGGTCATCCAATGGGGAACAATCACTACCACCCATGGATTGGACGGTACATTAATAGACTCATTGGCAATTATACCTTAAAATATACCTCGTCGAGTTTCTTGCCGGATTCCTCTACAGAGGTTTTTCCGAACCGGTGGTAGATTTTTTTTGACATTCATAAGTGCTTGTTATAGCCTAAATTGGATAAAGATATTTTGAATAATTTATTGAATCAGGCGTTACTTTCCATATGTCCATATCAATGAACTAAAATAATTTCCTTGCTCACCCGCGACCTTACGATAGCTAAGCTTATGCAAAATATGCGTGTTCAAGCAGTTCCTCCACCTCCACACTGTAAGAACACACACAAATCACACAAACCCATCTACAACACATATCACATCTTGAACACGCATATTTTGCATAAGCTTAGCTATCGTAAAGTCGCGGGTGAGCAAGGAAATTATTTTAGTTCATTTTAAAGATATTTTGACTTTGACTGGTTTTTTTTTTTAATCTCGCCCCAAGTTGTATATACTGCTCTGTAAATGGCTGTGCAAGGAAGTTGGTTTCGTGGTGGTTGAAAACCGAAGATATGGCCGGACTACTTGGACGCATATAAAGAAGAGCGGTGGAACATGCTCTCGAGGAGGAATGGCGGAAAAAACATAATCCTTCGGGCAGTCGGGTAAAAAAGGGGAGGCCTATGCCCAGCAGTGGGCCACTTTATAGGCAACAAAAAAAAGTTTTTTTAAGGTTTTTAGTCCGTCTCAAACCGGCCTAACTAAACAGTATTACATGGCTAACTGTAACATTGGGCAACTCCGCGTAAGTGTATGGGCTGTAACACTTTCAGCTTTACGTAATATTTGCACGGCTGTTCGACAGTTGTTAAGCCAAATCTTTATAACAGGCAGATCACAAAAGGCCGCGACGTTCACGACCGAACTGAACTTTCCAAAGGCATTCGAAAGGGATTAGTTACACTTTTTCTCGTCAACAAACAACGTAGTGTCACGTGCAACTACATGTATCAACCGCGGCTTGGCTCAGAACTAGAGATGCAACGGATATCCGGCTTAGCCGGCCACTATTTTACTATTCGGCCGAATACCGGATAGTTGCGTACTATCCGGCCGGATACCGGATGGTAAAAAAGCTATAGTTATAATTAAAAACTGGTATTTATTTATGAACTTGTCAATTATTGACATCAGATTATTATTCTAAGGGGCTGTTTAACCACCCATTGATTAATTCCGTACAACCGTCTCGCGTCTATTCAAACAAAACAAACAGAAACGACATCATATTTATCCGTCAGTTAAAATTAATCAATGGGTGGTGAAACAGCCCCTAAGTTAATTAATTATACTCTACAAGTTGCAACCTGCACGGAGTGTCATGCGCATGTTCGAATTAGCTTAATTTAATTGTACGTAAAACTAGGCCGAATATCCGGCTATCCGGCCAACGGTCCCGCCGAATATCCGGTATCCGGTATCCGGCCAAACCATTATCCGTTTCATCTCTACTTAGAACCATTGGAAACTAATGATTAGATGATTTCCTCACAAAATCAAGACCTAAACTAACGTTCTGTACCTAAGATAGGTCACAAATGATCGTTTACATGTCTCAAATGTCTTAGGAGATACTCAAACAAAAATTAGGATAATTAATTTTGCGCAGTGAATTAGACCTCTGGGTTGGCAACGAATCTGCAATACCTGGTGTTACAGATGTTTATCGGCGGTGACGATGTCTGCCCATCAGGAGACCCACTTGCTCGTTTTCCATCCAGTCGAATAAAAAAAAAACAAATGTACCTACTTAAAAGTTCTGAATTTAAATTTTTTGTTAAGTCCGTAACTAGTGTTTTCAATTTACCCGATACATATTTAGCAAAAGAAGGTTATTTTCTTCTTGATGTCCCTCATACTTACTAAAAAAAGTTTTTGATTTTGCCAAAACAATAATTACTAGATAGTTATTACTACCTGTCTAAATTAACGGAAATCAAGAACTAACCTAACCAAAAAAAAAATTGGAAAACCCCCGACTTTGTCACTTCAAAGTTCGATATCTCAAAAACGGCTGAATCGATTTTGATAAAACATGTCCAAGAACCATCGCTAGAAACTCTGCTTTCAAATAAAAAAACCGCATTCATCCACCCGTTTAAGAGCTACGGTGCCACAGACAGACAGACACACAGCGGTCAAACATATAACACCCCTCTTTCTGCGTGGGGGGTTAAAAAGACGGTGTATACGAAAACCTTCGCCTCCTTGAGCCAGCCAAATATGATTCAAAATTGTTCATTGGAATGCGTTTGCGCAATCCGAATCCGATGATTTACATACACTTTGCAATGCGAACGACCTGCATTCATATTGTCCCGAGCTTATCGCGCTACATTACACGCCGTTCGTAATAGTTATTTCATCAGCATCCCAGCCTATATACGTCCCACTGCTGGGCACAGGCCTCCTCTCAGATCGAGAGGGCTTGGGCCATAGTTCCCACGCGGGCCCAGTGCGGATTGGGAACTTCACACGCACCATTGAATCGCTTCGCAGGTTTGTGCAGGTTTCCTCACGATGTTTTCCTTCACCGCAAAGCTCGTGGTAAATTTCAAATGTAATTCCGCACATGAATTTCGAAAAACTCAGAGGTGCGAGCCGGGGTTCGAACCCACGACCCTCTGCTTGAGAGGCGATAGGTCAAACCACTAGGCCACCACGGCTTACAATAGTTATTTAGACGAGATAAATTCGAACGCAGATCTTATAATAAAAAGAATATAAATGTCGGATTATTCCCTTGTTTGCCGCTTTTATTTTTATAGAACTTTATTTTCTCTAAAGATATTATTACGTTTCACTTAATGAGAATTTATACTTATACAATTTTTTTTACCAGTGAGCACCTTTTTTAACCCCCGACGCAAAAAGAGGGGTGTTATAAGTTTGACCGCTGTGTGTCTGTGTCTCTGTGTCTGCCTGTGGCACCGTAGCTCTTAAACCGGTGAACCGATTTGAATGTTTTTTTTTATTTGAAAGCAGGTTTTCTAGCGATGGTTCTTAGAGATGTTTGATCTTTGAAGTGACAATGTCGGGGGTTTGACAACTTTTTGTTGTTTAAGTTATTATGATAGGGGAAAACGAGCAGGGGGGGTTCCTGATGGAACGCAATCACCGCCGCCCATGGACATCCAACATAAGCTGAGTTACGGATGCGATGCCGGCCCTTTGAGAAACGAGACAGCTCGTTTTTTCAAGCGGACCGGTCCGGAAATACTACTGGCGCTGATTCCAAATTTCCACCGTGCGTGGCAAAAAAAATAATAGATCAACTTGACTTTCATAGACGACCAGATGGCCTAGTGGTTAGAGAACCTGACTACGAAGCTTGAGGTCCCGGGTTCGATTCCCGTGTCGGGGCAGATATTTGTATGAAAAATACGAATGTTTGTTCTGTGGTCTTGGGTGTTTAATATGTATTTAAGTATGTATCTATCTATAAAATTATATTTATCCGCTGCTTAGTACCCATAACACAAGCTTTGCTAAGCTTACTTTGGAACTAGGTCAATTGGTGTGAATTGTCCCGTGATATTTATTTATTTATTTATAAGGCCCTCATGCCAAAGCTTCGCCCAAGACCAGATCAAAATAACCGCGCAAAGAGCAAAATGATACCTAGCATCTGGCAACTAAAAAACAAGGCTCCACGAAAAAAAAAACGATAATCATTGTAAAACAAAACACTGTCGAAAACATTGAGCGAAATAACAGATAACTCAAAACAAGCTTCCAGTCAAGATCCACGATCAGGCGTAAGGCGGTGGTCCAATCCAATGTTAGTGAAAGTGGCAGATGATGCGCGGGCGCATTTCTAATCCGCACTTCCGAGCAGTAACTGTCCTTGGGCTAAAGTGTTGTTTGTTTTAACAAGCGTGCAAGCCAAAGGCATAGTTAAAAATATGCGCAATGCACGCGAGAAAATCGCATGAGTAGTACAAATGCAGAACACAGTACACAATGACGGATTTGTGAGACATTCCAATGCAGAAATTAAGGTGAAAAAGCGTGAAGAGAAGCATGAAAAATAAAATTGGAACTTAAAGGCATTTATAGGGAGCTGATGAGATAATTTAATATTCTTTTAAATAACACCATTTTTCGATTTCATTTTTTACGAGAGAAGTTTTGATTAAGTGAATAAAACGGTCGACGAGTTACCTATTTTCGTTTTTTTTGATCAAATGAAATTTAACAGGTGCAGGCAGGTTAGGCAGGTGGTAGGACCTTGTGCAAGGTCCGCCCGGATTGCTACCACCATCTTCCTCGCTAATCCTGCCGTGAAGCAGCAGTGCTTGCACTGTTGTGTTTTTGAATAGAGAGTAAGACAGCCGGTGAAATTACTGGCACTTGAGGTATCCCATCTTACATCTTACCCCCTGGTGTTGCAGATTTTTATGGGCGGTGGTGATCTCTGCTCGTTTGCCATCCGGTCGAATAAAAAAAAATCAAAGTTAAAACTACAACGTACATTTTACCCAATAAAAATAAAGATTGTAATGCATAATGTTGTACCAAAAAGTGACATTTCGTAACACGAAATTTTAAGTTCTTTAAAAACAATGGTAGAGTTAGACTGTTTATAAACATAATGCCTATGATATACGATATACATCTCTCTTCTCTGTCTCCGTTTGTTTACAATTGTCAATTAAAACAATATAGGAATTACTACTATCATTATTTTTAAAAGTTATTTGAATTCAACTAACTGTATCTTTTGATTAAGTTGACTTAGAAGTTTAATTTTTTCACAGTTTGAAGGAGTAGCAGACCTGAATATTTGATATTAATTTCCGCTTAAGACCTCCACGTGTTGCTGAGAAAAAAAGGTTTTGACAGACGGACAACAAAGTGATCCTATAAGGGTTCCGTTTTCAAAGTCAAAATATCTTTATTCAATTTAGGCTATAACAAGCACTTATGAATGATTTTCCTTTCCAGGTACGGAACCCTAGAAACACGTATTACAGACAACTTATGTAACTTTGTCACTCGATATTTGAATGTCCGTTACTCCGTGTGAATTGTTAATAATGCCATTCACCCCGTGGCACAGAATAAATAACAGTACAAGTTTTTACCCATGGCCTATTTCATTCAATTTACTAGGTCTCTTATTGAAAAGAGGTAGTTGGAAGTATGAGAGGTAAATTTTACGGTGAGATTTCGTTGAGAAATTGTAAAATAAGAAATAATAAAAAAAAGATGTGGTATATTTCTTACGCCTTTTCAATACAATTTGGAACTTAAGAGTGTCTGTGATATTTGCGAAAGATGGCGCCTCTATTGGCGTACCCAAGCGATTAAGATTTTCCATTAGTTTGTCGGATTTGCCGGTGGTCTAGTTGTTGAGCCATCTCTGGGGCGTCAAGCCATAGGCACTACGGTTTTGAGTCCCATCCGGCGATCCAAAAAACTTTTCCGTTTAAATAAAATATTTATACTTCCACGCAGATTTGTACACAAGGGCATAAAAGTAACAATTAGCACCTAAGAATGCCTTTACGTAACATAATAAAACGACTCTCACTCGACCCGGCAAACTTGACATTCGCAGGCTGCGCGCGCGATGTTGCGTGAAAGCATCCATCGACAGATCGCAATGAGCGATGACCGCATCCAATTAGGGCTGGCCACGAAAACACTTTTTCACTTCCCATGCTCGTAAAATTCGTATTTATTTATGATGGATCTGGGCGACATAATATTACTTTTTATGCTCTATTGCATAAAGTAAAATCTTCGTCTAAGATTAAGGTAATCAGGTCTGTGTCAATAGCCGGAAACAAAAAAGTTTCTACATATTTTTTGATAATTTTTATTTTACGTAAATTAAAAATCAATCAAAATAAATCAATAAAACTAAAAATGTATAATTATATAGCAATGCATGAAAAATAAAAGGTGACTAGTAAGTGAACAATTGTTTCCACTGTTGCTATTTCATTTCCTCGCCATCGAAGTGAAAAGCAGAGTGTAAAACTCGAGCATTAAACCCATTTCCCCTCGACCTGTCTATCCACCCTCGCCGTAATGAACGCCTCGGGTAAAATGGCTCGTTTTATGTTCTTGTTGTACAATTTACTATTTACCATTACCATGAGCTGAACGGTGAAGGAAATTCTTATTCTAGTGATGAAAATATCGCATTTTTATGTCAAGGTATTGAAGATTAAGATTCATAACCCTCTCAACTGATTATATACCCAATAAGAATGCCGTTCATCTCCCTAAAGACGAATTTAACTAAGCAATCAATTTTCTAATATTGATTGATATTATCCAATCGGTATTTTGAACAACCGTTAAGCAGCAATTTATCGTTTTATGAGGATCCGTTATCGATTTCAAATTAACGAGAGCCACCGAACCGTTAACAGTGCCGATAAGATTGCTGAATCGTAAAATTTTATCGGTTTTATCGGTTCAATTGCCATTTGTTGCCTATGCCGTTTTATTATTAACAAATTTAAATGGCACATTAAATATACGTCGTTAGCACAAAAGTCAAAGTCAAATTATCTTTATTCAATTTAGACTACAACAAGCACTTATGAATTAAAAAAAACGACCACCTTATAGTTTATAAGGCTGGTTAGGTTGCGTTTCCATCAGAGATGTGCGAGGACGTGTTGCGTTGCGAGGAATATTTTTGATGAACCAATGAAACGCTTCATTTACTTATCCTCGTTCCGCTCCGCTGTTTCCACCAGAGATGTGCTGTGCGAGGATTGGTAAGCGTTTAGCGTTTCTATTAGTTCATTCATCACAAACACATTCCTCGCACATCTCTGGCGGAGACGCAGCCTTATACAGCATTCGTTCCAGTCTTTGCAAAATCTGACTAGCTAATTCGGGATTCTAGCCTATGAACATCTATCTCTCAAAAATACAAACTGAGACATGGATGCACAGAAAAACCAGAAAAAGAGACCAGCACTGGGAATCGAACCCAGGTCCTCAGCAATCCGTGCTGCGTGCTGTAACCCCTACACCACAGCTGGACAGGAATCTAGACACGAAATTTTCCTATGCATACATATCTCAGGTTGCTTATTTCTACTATGCTACTTAAGCAGCACTAGCGACATCTATGTTTCGTCGAGAGACGTCACATTCTTTCGGAACTAACCACTCACCCAAACAACAGATCAATCAAATACCTTTAAACGAGCAATATATATATCGGGGATCTCGGAAACGGCTGCAACGATTTCGATGAAATTTGGTATGTGGGGATTTTCGGGGATGACAAATCGATCTAGCTTGGTCTTTTATCTCTGGGAAAGCGCTTATTATCGAGTTTTAGCCCAGGCAAAGCTCGGTCGCCCAGGTACTGAAAATTAACTTGTGACCCAAGCTGGCTTTACAGTCAATGGTGGTTTATTTATATACTTTTTATTAACGTACCTTCAAGGCGGTCATCAAAACATACACTTATGAGCTTATGACATAACACCCCTAAGGTCACATAAATCATACATGTATGATAAGTACCTATGGTACCGAAGGTCGCGACAAAGCGACACGGCGTAATGTTTCGCGACTTGTTATTATAACAATGGTTTTTGTTTTGCTTGAGAAAGTTATTTTCTCGAAGCTCATTTGCATTTCCGAAGGGGTTAACGTGTTAGCCAATAATGACTCTGTGACATACATTTTATTTTAAACTTTAGTCAGTAAGTCAATGGAATACGCCAGCCATCAGCCAAATACGTGATCTATCAATTTTTAAACAAGTTCCTATCAAATAAATATGACGCTAAAGTAGCATTTTCCAGTTGACAGACATAATCTATTGGCATTATTGTTTTGTGACATGCAAACGATAATCAACTTTAATGTGGTAGACCACATATTTGCCTGATGGTACGTAGGTAGGTACGTACCTATGCAGCAGTCAAAAGCAGTGTTGGAAAATATCAAGATAATAATGTTCATAAGTGTGTTCATAATCATAAATTATGATAATTATTATCAAACGTTATCTTAGACATATGTAAAAAAAACAAGTGCTAGTCGGACTCGCCCACCGAGGGTTCCGTACACATTTATAGGTATGTAAGTAAACGGGAATCGTGTCTTGAAGATGTTTCTCGCTTTTTCCGAGTTTAATCCATCCAGTGTATGCAGAGCTCTACTCTTATGCAAAATGTACGCAGTGTGGGGTCGTATTATATTGGTCATTGATATTTACAGACAGACGTAAAAAAAATTAATAATAGCTACCTTCATACCAAATTTCATGATTCTGAGTTCACGGGAAGTACCCTGTAGGTTTTGATTCCCTGACGAGTTTCGAAAATTTGCGGAAATTTGCAGCATAAACGGCTGCATCTTTTGATTGCGTTGGCTTAGAAGTTTGATTTTTTCACAGCTCCAAGGGACAGTAGACCTCAGTATTTGATATAAATTTCATTATGATACCTCCAGAAAAAGGGTCTTGACAGACAGACGGACAAAAAGTGATCCTATAAGGGTTCCACTTTTTCCTTTTGAGGTACGGAACCCTAAAAACAGTAGTACGAACGAACCTAGGCTACTGGGATACTGTCTGCTTGAGCGGCAATAGGCCAAACCACCAGACCACCACGGCTTCCAAACACGATTCAATTTTTGGAAATTTCTATGGAAATTCGGTGAAATCAATTTTAATTCAAATGGCAAATCGTTCATGCAAGTGACGCCGCGGGTTAGGGCTAGTTACGTAATCATTTTAACACTTGGCACCGACCGACTTTTGCAGCACATCTCGCGCCACGCTATCGCTCAACATCAAATAAAAAGCGCAAGGCCTGCCCAAATTAATAATTAAATTACATTATCATAAATCAGAAGTTAATTAATTACTTAAGCAGGGCTAATCGAATAAATCAACTGACAAATTAACTGCAGGGTTAATTGGTATTTGTGAGTCAAATAAATACCTTTAACTAACAGGGTATACGGATACTAAATTAATTGATTGTTAAGCAATCTTATTGAGTCGCTATCGCGAGTCGACGAGACCTAAATAATTTCTAATTACCTAATTAAACTCTTGACATAATTTCATCGACAAAATGAGTTGACGGGAATGTTTATCAGTATCACATTGCAGAATGTAGTTTTGTGAGTAGATTTGATTGCATCAGGTACAGTCAGCATCAAAAGTAGCGGATCACTTTTTTACTCTGTCGCATTGACACATTGACAATCTTGCGTGGCGTTTAGTACGTGGCTGTAAAACGACAAAGTACGAAAGTGTACAGCTAGTTTTGATGCTGACTGTACATAACAAACACAAGGAGAATGAAGAGGTCGATTCTGAAAACAGTCTTTTATCATTCTCCACGTACCATTCTTATAATTTCCAGAAGAAGATAAAGACAGTAGAAGTTTATAGAATATTTTTATGGATATTATGAAGTTTTAAAAACTTAGACCATATTATATTAACCGTACACAAGTGATTTAAAAATATTCCGGTTCGCGATTCAGTAAAAATTTAGGGACGCGTCTGAATATCGAAAATTAATATTAGTAATGTTAAAAAGTCGACGGTCAAAATATCGAAAGTAGGTTAGGTTAGGTTCGATATTTTAACAATCGATATTTCAATTTTAGATACGTACGTGCCCAAAAATTTACATACAATTTAAAATTTTAAATTACCGGAATTAAATGTCGCATTTTCAAAGCCAAGCCGACCGCTTGGCACTAAAACCGTAGCTCGTCATAACCAGTACAAGCTGCACAGTACCTGAAACAACAAAGAAGCAATTAACAAAACGTCGTCACAACATTGTGTGGCACAATAGTAAACAAACAGTAGTTGATTTGCGGTCGATATCGGCACTTGTCCTGTTGACCCGCGGACCAATCACGGCCCTCCTCGCTAATAAATACAATTAGCTATTGATCGAGAGAATCAAACAGATGGACGCGGCCGCATCTGGATAAAGTGGGGCAATTATTGTGTTTTCGTTCCGCTAGCGCTTTCCATTTGTCTTGGTCCTTCGATTTAATTGCTCAGAAGGAACTGTTTTCGACTCAGTATTTAAATAAGTTTTTGGTAAAAAAATCATTTTTAATACAAGTTTTTTTGCAGACTGTACTTTTTGTTGACTATATACGTGCATTGTCATCCTAACTACATTTCCGTACCAAATTTCGAGTCGATGCCATAAACCGTTGAAGAGTTCCGCTCTGCAGACGCGATCCTGGCTGGAGAACAAGAATGTTACTATACACAGGAAGTGGGTCAAATTTAATCCTGCCGTGAAGCAGCAGTACTTGCACCGTTGTGTTTCGGCGTGGAGAGTAAGACAGCCGGTGAAATAACTGGCACTTGAGGTATCCCATCTTAGGCCTCTAGGTTGGCAACGCATCTGCAATACCCCTGGTGTTGCAGATGTTTATGGGCGGTGGTGATCTCTTACCATCAGGAGACCCACTTGCTCGTTTGCCATCCAGACAAATAAAAAAAAAGATTTATTTTCTTCTAAATGAGCAAATAGGAAAGCACAAGACCAGCCGGAGTGGAGAACCTTGGGGAAGCCTATATCCAGCAATGGACGTCTTTCGGCTGACATGATGATGAGCAAATAGGTCATCTGGTAGAGAAGGTAGGTAAGAGATCACCACCACTCATGAGAACCAGCAAACTTTAAAGTGCTATAAGTGCATTGCCAGCGTTAAAGAGGGCAAAATATTTTCTTGAAGGCCCCAATGTCATAGTTAGCGAAATGTTCTGAGTGAAGTATAGACGAGAAACTTCTACAAGGAACGGACTATTCTAAAGTGGGTGATAGACGTACGAACTTAAAGTACGCGGTTTTTAAGTTTGCGAGCCACGAGCAAGATTTCAAACCGGTTGGATCGCCGACGGTTTTAAAGTACGCGTACTTACGGTGACACACAGGCGAAAAAGGTCGTCGAGCCATAAGTACGCGTACTTGCTCGTACGTCTGTCACCCACTTAAAGCGCTGTCGAGCTCTTGTGCACGCCTTTTGATTAACGACAATTTGATTACTTGTGACGTTTAAACATTTTTATACAAACCGAACCTTTATTGAAGTATTTCGATGAAAAGCTACCATTAAATCAAGCTGATGGCTACTCACAATAGACGAGATAATTATAATTCATCATCGTCAGTTGCGCAAGGAACTATATCGATTGACATGGGTGGAGCCAAGTGGGCCGGCGAATCGATACCGATTCGACTCGGCACAATATCGATGCTTGTGCAATGTAGGCTAATACCGGTCAAGGACTGATCCCGTGCCTTGATTATTCGATTGTTACATGGGCTCTTTGTGCCACCGATTTGCTACTAAGTTCAAGGTTGATTAAACTATGCGAAATTCGATTGAATCCGTTGCGAGCTTTAGCAGATTTCATTAAAAAAGAACAGTAAATATTTATCATTCGTTCGTTACGCGTCGCGGGTTGACAGCCAGAGAACGAACGAATGAATGAATGATTAATCGACTAGCGAGAAAAGGACCGGGTGTTCGCGCTAACGAAAAACATACAAAGATCGATCATTATTCACAAATGCACTGTTAGCTATTTATTACATTGAAATTTGTTTGACAGACTAATATCGAAAATCATAATTGTCAAAGTTCTTTTAATAACACTGTCTTCTGGAACGCATTTAAAAGATGAATGCTTTGGGAAAAATGTTGCACGGGAATGAATCAAGGCTTTATTGAAAAAAAAAAAAACAATTAGATACAGGATGTAGGGTGTACTAAGTAGCACGGCAAAATTATGGGGCAGGTAGATTCATCAGCACCGTCATACCAGCCGAAAGACGTCCACTGCTGGTCTCCAAGATGTTTTCTTTTGCTACCCGCAACCAATGATCGTGCTCTTGGCCAAATTGTCCACCTAGCAGTAGAGACCATTTGAATTACAAAAGTAGGTACAGTTTAAATTGCTTACTTATTTCTGATCTGCTTTACCATGAATGAACACTAGCTACGAATATGAATTCACGAATATTCAGTGCAAAAACGAGGATTAGCTAGATAAACTTTTTTGATCGTGTCGTTTACTGATTTGTTTAGTTCAGGTTAAGGTTACTTTAATAATAACTTAATTTTAATGTTAATGTTGGTTAATGTTGTCATTTTCAAGTAGCAAACTTCTGCCAAAATGCATATATTAAATTATCATATATATTTTGTCCGTTATTTAAGCTTTATTTGTATGATAAGAACTCCACGAATTAATTTATTCATACAAATAATTATTTATATAAAAAATAGAGTTACTCAATTTTTCTAATAACTTGAATCGATCACAATACTTCGAATCAACCTAACGAAGTATCGACTAGGCAAGTCCAAACAAACAAATCGATACAACACGATCAGCGTTATCGACGCCATTGATCGCAAATGCGTTTATTACCAACGCGATATCAAACCGCAATTTCGTCACTGCCGTTTCGTATCGATTTAATTGGAACATAGGTTTTAATTATATAGTACGCAGATAAATTAATAGATAGCTTTAAAGTGTTTCAATTAGGTTAAGCGCCATGTTTTATATCATATATCACGCGCCTTATGTAGATCCCTTTCACAATTTGCATTAAATAGAGATGTAGCCTTGGTTGGATCGATATCTCAGCGTTGGGATCGATTGCTCAATTATTTGGAGCGATCGTGCGCCCGCGCAGGGCGGCGTGCCGCGCCGCCGTGACCCTAGCGCCCTTGCACTTTCATTAACTAGAGAAGTCTAGCTATTTCGCAACCAAATTTTAATTATGATCACGTATTAATTCGATATAGAGCTCGTTAACGTTTGACGTCATTAGACAACGAATTCCGATCGGCGCGTTTGATTCACGGAATTCTGTTTAATTAACGATAACTAAATGTTTCGAAATATTACCTGGAAGGGCATTCTTCTTAGGGCAAGCCGGGGCCTGGGACAAAAGAATACGAGGCCCTATATATCTCTCTCTCTTCCACCATTGGAAAGTAAATCGTGAATTTCATACACTAGACAACAGCGGTCGATGCACATATTTGTGTGAATAATACAGACGGTTGCTCTCGAGTCTTGGACGTACATACAATGACAATTCAGTTTGACTAACATAAGGCACTTGTCTCACCGCCAGCGAGGAAACGATCGGCTATCGACTATTTTCTCGCTCAAGAAACGAACAAAAGATATAAGATCCTGTGTGAGTAAAAGTGACACATATATTAATAGCTGATCGCTGGCTGTTCACACTGTCGGCGAGAACTCGCTCTTACATCTTTTGTCGCAGCAACTAGAGCTATAAAACTCGCTGAGCTATAGATACTCGCTCAGCGATGTCAGCTTGGCGGCCGCCCGCACGAGCGAGTCGAGTGGAGCGAGTAATCGCCCGTCGCACGCGAACACTCGCTTACAGCCGAGCGACAAAACTACACTCGCTTCTCGCTGCTCGCCCACTCGTTTCTAGTTACTCGCTCTACTCGCTTCTCGCTCATCGTCGGCGGTGGGACAAGTGCCTAAAATAGACTTAAATGTCCATGCGTTTCAACACAAAACCCTAACATTTTACAATTTCACACTCCAAATGCCATCACGAAGTTAAACTTTGCAGTCGTGTGCGGGCGCCGGCACTATCAGCAGCGTGATAGATGGAGGAAAAGGACACTATTATTGAAACAAATAATAATATAAATAATATTGAAAGGGCGAATGGGCATATTTTAGTCCATATTCGTTTACTAGCAGCTTTGATTGTGGTCAAAAGCTGGTCCATGTATATAAAAAGTAGGCGAACTAAAATATATACCTAATTATCGTAAACCTATACTCTATCGGTGCAGGCACTACATTGATAATTTTAAGCAAATTTTGGCATTGCAACAAATATGACCTCTGTTTATTTACCAAGGATGATCACAATTTGCGCAACCATTTGCCTAAATATCATAGAATAATTTATATTATAATAACAATTCATTTATTTCCAGACAACATAGGTCCAAAATAAGGTCTCAAGCATATGCACCATTTTATAGCGCAACATTCCTATTGTATTTTTACTTATTATGTGTCATTGCTGTTATAAATAAATTATTTCTTTCTCTTTCTTTCTTTCTTTCAATTCCAAATTCATAATATTTATTAAAATATGGCCATTTATTATCGAATAAGGGTCCCGAAGTTTAAAAAATCTCTAGTCATGTTTTTATTCGGGCATAAAAATAAAGGTTTTAATTATTCATACTTATGTACTTAAGAAGACTTTAAGAGTCGAAATGTGCGATTTCTGATACATACTGATGGGTTTTTGAGAGCAAACCGTTGGTAAAAGCTCTATTGAGCTTTAAGCGTTGGGTTGTTTATGCGTTAAGCGCAGTGCGTTTGACGCACATCTAATCTAACCAATCACAATCCGAGAAATTATTAATCAATTAAACATGCGTTTGCCGCTGCGGTCACCGCGTAAGACAATGTTTTTTTTTCCATCCGAGAACGTCAAAAATGGCCAAAATATGAATTTAGTAACTAGTAAATATAGATGTGTAAGTCCATTGTGATACTAGGGGTGAACTGTGATGTCGCACGTTGTCAGCGAATTGGGTCGCTGCTCTGCGCCGGCGCCGGCATTCGCCTCTAATTGCCGAGATAACGAGGATCTGAACTAAAAATAATTAATTAACAGTGCACGAGAACTAGTTGCATTCTCTAAGGTCGGGCAGATTGCGATCGACAGCGCTCATAAAGCAGAGATTGGGCTTGGTAAGTCTTAGGGCGTGTATAACGAACAATGTTATGCACACACTACACTAACCTCACACAACGAGCGCACGCGCATTGATATCCGACATTCGAATTATCCGGATAATGAAAATGAAAATGTGCAGAAAAAAATTGAAAATGTGCGGATATCCGGATTATTCCGGATAATATGGATATCCGGTTATCCGGATTGCAAGCCCTAATCCAGGGTCTGACGGAGCATCGGGTAGGTTTATCTTTATAGGGTGTTTTAGTTTTTTAAACTACTTATACATAAGTACCCGAGCGACCGTGCTTAGCCCAGGCTAAAACTCGAAAACTTGTGTTTTACCAGAGATAAGAGGATAAGACCAAGCTAGATCGAAACAAATGAATGAATGGACACGAAACGATTGGGGTCCCCATTAAACGCTCCATTATTCTATTTTAATTGTTGTAGCGGCTAAATACGCATTATGCAGCGTGTATTTTTGATACTACCTCAAACTGTAACTAGACGAAGATTTAAGTGCTGTGAACCGATATCAGAACAAAGTTTTAATTTAGAATTAACTACCAGAACGTAATTAATTTTTGAAATATTTTCGGATTTTTCGAGCAGCAACGTAATGCGTACAATAATTTGATATGAGAGAGAAGCGTTCTGTGACAGCTGTCACGCCAACAAGTGCGACGTTTTGAACAAAAACAAAGTAGTATCACGTTGTGATACATTGCGTGCTAATTAATTTTATAATAAGGTAATCTATTTTTTTTTTACTAAAACATAATAAAATGTGATAATTAGAGCCTTCACTAACTACCCTTAAAGTTTGAGGTAGTATCAAAAATACACGCTGTATATAAATTGAAACTGTCTATATTACGATTCTTGAGATACAGCCATATGACATACGAACAGACGGACCGACAGTGCAGCGACCCTTCGCGTACGGAACCCTACAAATGTAAAACGCGAAGGAAACAGTGATGGCACTTCCGTAATTACCGTTGGCGCCAAGGGGTACGTCTTGCTGAAGGTTAACGAGGAGCATTAAACGCATATTTGCGTCAGCAAAAAGCTGAAGACAGGAAGCGGCTGCCAGCAATTACGCCGTGGGTAGGATCAAGGGAAGCCATCGCCGCAGCCGAAGCTGGATCTAATAACATATCAATCATTCATGGTGCTTGAGAACTGGATGGGAAATCTTAGTAGTTCTACTTACAATCAAGGAAACTATATCACGTACCAGGGTGGAATCTTATATTGTAATAAATTTCAGCGATTTCTTTGGCAAATGTATGGATAGCTTAAACTCTGGAACGCGATACAGTTTCGTTGACTGTACAGTACATAACAGATGTCAAAAAGAAATAGCTGGTTCATGTTTTTTTCTTTGTAATGAAATGTCCACGAGACCTTTGCCTTTTCACTGTTTTCACGAGTATACTTGATGATGGCT
>NC_133476.1:786647-896899 GCF_025370935.1 Choristoneura fumiferana | reverse complement strand
AAACGGCTGCAACGATTTCGATGAAATTTGGTATGTGGGGATTTTCGGGGATGACAAATCGATCTAGCTTGGTCTTTTATCTCTGGGAAAGCGCTTATTATCGAGTTTTAGCCCGAGCAAAGCTCGGTCGCCCAGGTACTGAAAATTAACTTGTGACCCAAGCTGGCTTTACAGTCAATGGTGGTTTATTTATATACTTTTTATTAACGTACCTTCAAGGCGGTCATCAAAACATACACTTATGAGCTTATGACATAACACCCCTAAGGTCACATAAATCATACATGTATGATAAGTACCTATGGTACCGAAGGTCGCGACAAAGCGACACGCGTAATGTTTCGCGACTTGTTATTATAACAATGGTTTTTGTTGCTTGAGAAAGTTATTTCTCAAAGCTCATTTGCATTTCCGAAGGGGTTAACGTGTTAGCCAATAATGACTCTGTGACATACATTTTATTTTAAACTTTAGTCAGTAAGTCAATGGAATACGCCAGCCATCAGCCAAATACGTGATCTATCAATTTTTAAACAAGTTCCTATCAAATAAATATGACGCTAAAGTAGCATTTTCCAGTTGACAGACATAATCTATTGGCATTATTGTTTTGTGACATGCAAACGATAATCAACTTTAATGTGGTAGACCACATATTTGCCTGATGGTACGCAGGTAGGTACGTACCTATGCAGCAGTCAAAAGCAGTGTTGGAAAATATCAAGATAATAATGTTCATAAATTATGATAATTATTATCAAACGTTATCTTAGACATACCTATGTAAAAAAAACAAGTGCTAGTCGGACTCGCCCACCGAGGGTTCCGTACACATTTATAGGTATGTAAGTAAACGGGAATCGTGTCTTGAAGATGTTTCTCGCTTTTTCCGAGTTTAATCCATCCAGTGTATGCAGAGCTCTACTCTTATGCAAAATGTACGCAGTGTGGGGTCGTATTATATTGGTCATTGATATTTACAGACAGACGTAAAAAATCAAAATTTTCAGACTTTTCTAGTTGGTTGTATATAATAGCTACCTTCATAGCAAATTTCATGATTCTGAGTTCACGGGAAGTACCCTGTAGGTTTCGATTCCCTGACGAGTTTCGAAAATTTGCGGAAATTTGCAGCATAAACGGCTGCATCTTTTGATTGCGTTGGCTTAGAAGTTTGATTTTTTCACAGCTCCAAGGGACAGTAGACCTCAGTATTTGATATAAATTTCATTATGATACCTCCACGCATTCCCGAGAAAAAGGGTCTTGACAGACAGACAGACAGACGGACAAAAAGTGATCCTATAAGGGTTCCACTTTTTCCTTTTGAGGTACGGAACCCTAAAAACAGTAGTACGAACGAACCTAGGCTACTGGGATACTGTCTGCTTGAGCGGCAATAGGCCAAACCACCAGACCACCACGGCTTCCAAACACGATTCAATTTTTGGAAATTTCTATGGAAATTCGGTGAAATCAATTTTAATTCAAATGGCAAATCGTTCATGCAAGTGACGCCGCGGGTTAGGGCTAGTTACGTAATCATTTTAACACTTGGCACCGACCGACTTTTGCAGCACATCTCGCGCCACGCTATCGCTCAACATCAAATAAAAAGCGCAAGGCCTGCCCAAATAATAATTAAATTACATTATCATAAATCAGAAGTAATTAATTACTTAAGCAGGGCTAATCGAATAAATCAACTGACAAATTAACTGCAGGGTTAATTGGTATTTGTGAGTCAAATAAATACCTTTAACTAACAGGGTATACGGATACTAAATTAATTGATTGTTAAGCAATCTTATTGAGTCGCTATCGCGAGTCGACGAGACCTAAATAATTTCTAATTACCTAATTAAACTCTTGACATAATTTCATCGACAAAATGAGTTGACGGGAATGTTTATCAGTATCACATTGCAGAATGTAGTTTTGTGAGTAGATTTGATTGCATCAGGTACAGTCAGCATCAAAAGTAGCGGATCACTTTTTTACTCTGTCGCATTGACACATTGACAATCTTGCGTGGCGTTTAGTACGTGGCTGTAAAACGACAAAGTACGAAAGTGTACAGCTAGTTTTGATGCTGACTGTACATAACAAACACAAGGAGAATGAAGAGGTCGATTCTGAAAACAGTCTTTTATCATTCTCCACGTACCATTCTTATAATTTCCAGAAGAAGATAAAGACAGTAGAAGTTTATAGAATATTTTTATGGATATTATGAAGTTTTAAAAACTTAGACCATATTATATTAACCGTACACAAGTGATTTAAAAATATTCCGGTTCGCGATTCAGTAAAAATTTAGGGACGCGTCTGAATATCGAAAATTAATATTAGTAATGTTAAAAAGTCGACGGTCAAAATATCGAAAGTAGGTTAGGTTAGGTTCGATATTTTCACAAAATCGATATTTCAATTTTAGATACGTGCCCAAAAATACATACAATTTAAAATTTTAAATTACCGGAATTAAATGCCTGCATTTTTGCACTTATCCCATATATACGGAATACCTGTCGCATTTTCAAAGCCAAGCCGACCCCTTGACACTAAAACCGTAGCTCGTCATAACCAGTACAAGCTGCACAGTACCTGAAACAACAAAGAAGCAATTAACAAAACGTCGTCACAACATTGTGTGGCACAATAGTAAACAAACAGTAGTTGATTTGCGGTCGATATCGGCACTTGTCCTGTTGACCCGCGGACCAATCACGGCCCTCCTCGCTAATAAATACAATTAGCTATTGATCGAGAGAATCAAACAGATGGACGCGGCCGCATCTGGATAAAGTGGGGCAATTATTGTGTTTTCGTTCCGCTAGCGCTTTCCATTTGTCTTGGTCCTTCGATTTAATTGCTCAGAAGGAACTGTTTTCGACTCAGTATTTAAATAAGTTTTTGGTAAAAAAATCATTTTTAATACAAGTTTTTTTGCAGACTGTACTTTTTGTTGACTATATACGTGCATTGTCATCCAAACTACATTTCCGTACCAAATTTCAAGTCGATGCCATAAACCGTTGAAGAGTTCCGCTCTGCAGACGCGATCCTGGCTGGAACAAGAATGTTACAATTTCTGTTGCACACTCAGATTTCAATCATCCGAGTAAACAGATGTACTGATGCCATTGCAAGATTTGACCCGACCATACATTGCAAGTTAAATATAAGCTTTTAAAATCCGACTTTTGTGTTATCTTGCATATTAATTCTACATAAATAGGATTTAGATCTACTCTCTTCTTCTTTATTCCTTCAGCCTTTGACATCCTGAGTGTGGAACTCCAGCAGTGGAAGCCATTTTTATAGGTTGCATGTCTTCTCATCGACTCCTTACCGGCAATTTTGACCAGATCATCGATCCCTCGTGTAAGTGGTTTATTACCGACATTTGTACGTCCTGAGTCCCCCACTGTGGTCATCTTTGGACGATATTATATAGTGGTTGCTGACTACGTGTAACGATTGCAATAACGCTGACATTCCAGATTTGCAGGTGGTAGGACTTGCAAGGTCCGCCCGGATTGCTACCACCATCTTGCTCGTTGTGAGCAGCAGTACTTGCACAGTTGTGTTTCGGCGTGGAGAGTAAGACAGCCGGTGAAATAACTGGCACTTGAGGTATCCCATCTTAGGCCTCTAGGTTGGCAACGCATCTGCAATACCCCTGGTGTTGCAGATGTTTATGGGCGGTGGTGATCTCTTACCATCAGGAGACCCACTTGCTCGTTTGCCATCCAGTCAAATAAAAAAAAAGATTTATTTTCTTCTAAATGAGCAAATAGGAAAGCACAAGACCAGCTGGAGTGGAGAACCTTGGGGAAGCCTATATCCAGCAATGGACGTCTTTCGGCTGACATGATGATGAGCAAATAGGTCATCTGGTAGAGAAGGTAGGTAAGAGATCACCGCCACTCATGAGAACCAGCAAACTTTAAAGAGCTATAAGTGCATTGCCGGCGTTAAAGAGGGCAAAATATTTTCTTGAAGGCCCCAATGTCATAGTTAGCGAAATGTTCTGAGTGAAGTATAGACGAGAAACTTCTACAAGGAACGGACTATTCTAAAGCGCTGTCGACCTCTTGCGCACGCCTTTTGATTAACGACAATTTGATTACTTGTGACGTTTAAACATTTTTATACAAACCGAACCTTTATTGAAGTATTTCGATGAAAAGCTACCATTAAATCAAGCTGATGGCTACTCACAATAGACGAGATAATTATAATTCATCATTGTCAGTTGCGCAAGGAACTATATCGATTGACATGGGTGGAGCCAAGTGGGCCGGCGAATCGATACCGATTCGACTCGGCACAATATCGATGCTTGTGCAATGTAGGCTAATACCGGTCAAGGACTGATCCCGTGCCTTGATTATTCGATTGTTACATGGGCTCTTTGTGCCACCGATTTGCTACTAAGTTCAAGGTTGATTAAACTATGCGAAATTCGATTGAATCCGTTGCGAGCTTTAGCAGATTTCATTAAAAAAGAACAGTAAATATTTATCATTCGTTCGTTACGCGTCGCGGGTTGACAGCCAGAGAACGAACGAATGAATGAATGATTAATCGACTAGCGAGAAAAGGACCGGGTGTTCGCGCTAACGAAAAACATACAAAGATCGATCATTATTCACAAATGCACTGTTAGCTATTTATTACATTGAAATTTGTTTGACAGACTAATATCGAAAATCATAATTGTCAAAGTTCTTTTAATAACACTGTCTTCTGGAACGCATTTAAAAGATGAATGCTTTGGGAAAAATGTTGCACGGGAATGAATCAAGGCTTTATTGAAAAAAAAAAAACAATTAGATACAGGATGTAGGGTGTACTAAGTAGTACGGCAAAATTATGGGGCAGGTAGATTCATCAGCACCGTCATACCAGCCGAAAGACGTCCACTGCTGGTCTCCAAGATGTTTTCTTTTGCTACCCGCAACCAATGATCGTGCTCTTGGCCAAATTGTCCACCTAGCAGTAGAGACCATTTGAATTACAAAAGTAGGTACAGTTTAAATTGCTTACTTATTTCTGATCTGCTTTACCATGAATGAACACTAGCTACGAATATGAATTCACGAATATTCAGTGCAAAAACGAGGATTAGCTAGATAAACTTTTTTTATCGTGTCGTTTACTGATTGGTTTAGTTCAGGTTAAGGTTACTTTATTATAATAATGTTGTCATTGTCAAGTAGCAAACTTCTGCCAAAATGCATATATTAAATTATCATACATATTTTGTCCGTTATTTAAGCTTTATTTGTATGATAAGAACTCCACGAATTAATTTATTCATACAAATAATTATTTATATAAAAAAAATAGTTACTCAATTTTTCTAATAACTTGAATCGATCACAATACTTCGAATCAACCTAACGAAGTATCGACTAGGCAAGTCCAAACAAACAAATCGATACAACACGATCAGCGTTATCGACGCCATTGATCGCAAATGCGTTTATTACCAACGCGATATCAAACCGCAATTTCGTCACTGCCGTTTCGTATCGATTTAATTGGAACATAGGTTTTAATTATATAGTACGCAGATAAATTAATAGATAGCTTTAAAGTGTTTCAATTAGGTTAAGCGCCATGTTTTATATCATATATCACGCGCCTTATGTAGATCCCTTTCACAATTTGCATTAAATAGAGATGTAGCCTTGGTTGGATCGATATCTCAGCGTTGGGATCGATTGCTCAATTATTTGGAGCGATCGTGCGCCCGCGCAGGGCGGCGTGCCGCGCCGCCGTGACCCTAGCGCCCTTGCACTTTCATTAACTAGAGAAGTCTAGCTATTTCGCAACCAAATTTTAATTATGATCACGTATTAATTCGATATAGAGCTCGTTAACGTTTGACGTCATTAGACAACGAATTCCGATCGGCGCGTTTGATTCACGGAATTCTGTTTAATTAACGATAACTAAATGTTTCGAAATATTACCTGGAAGGGCATTCTTCTTAGGGCAAGCCGGGGCCTGGGACAAAAGAATACGAGGCCCTATATCTATCTCTCTCTCTCTCTCTTTCACCATTGGAAAGTAAATCGTGAATTTCATACACTAGACAACAGCGGTCGATGCACATATTTGTGTGAATAATACAGATGGTTGCTCTCGAGTCTTGGACGTACATACAATGACAATTCAGGTTGACTAACATAAGGCACTTGTCTCACCGCCAGCGAGGAAACGATCGGCTATCGACTATTTTCTCGCTCAAGAAACGAACAAAAGATATAAGATCCTGTGTGAGTAAAAGTGACACATATATAATAGTTGATCGCTGGCTGTTCACACTGTCGGCGAGAACTCGCTCTTACATCTTTTGTCGCAGCGACTAGAGCTATAAAACTCGCTGAGCTATAGATACTCGCTCAGCGATGTCAGCTTGGCGGCCGCCCCGCACGAGCGAGTCGAGTGGAGCGAGTAATCGCCCGTCGCACGCGAACACTCGCTTACAGCCGAGCGACAAAACTACACTCGCTTCTCGCTGCTCGCCCACTCGTTTCTAGTTACTCGCTCTACTCGCTTCTCGCTCATCGTCGGCGGTGGGACAAGTGCCTAAAATAGACTTAAATGTCCATTCGTTTCAACACAAAACCCTAACATTTTACAATTTCACACTCCAAATGCCATCACGAAGTTAAACTTTGCAGTCGTGTGCGGGCGCCGGCACTATCAGCAGCGTGATAGATGGAGGAAAAGGACACTATTATTGAAACAAATAATAATTATAAATAATATTGAAAGGGCGAATGGGCATATTTTAGTCCATATTCGTTTACTAGCAGCTTTGATTGTGGTCAAAAGCTGGCCCATGTATATAAAAACTAGGCGAACTAAATATATACCTAATTATCGTAAACCTATACTCTATCGGTGCAGGCACTACATTGATAATTTTAAGCAAATTTTGGCATTGCAACAAATATGACCTCTGTTTATTTACCAAGGATGATCACAATTTGCGCAACCATTTGCCTAAATATCATAGAATAATTTATATTATAATAACAATTCATTTATTTCCAGAACAACATAGGTCCATAATAAGGTCTCAGCAATATGCTGAGCCGGGACCTTTTTATAGCGGCAACATTTCCTATTGTTATTTTTACTTTATTATGTGTCATTGCTGTTATAAATAAATTATTTTCTTTCTTCTTTCTTTCTTTCTTTCAAAATTCCAAATTCATTAATATTTATTAAAATATGGCCCATTTATTAATCGAATAAGGGTCCCGAAGTTTAAAAATCTCTAGTCATGTTTTTATTTTGGGCATAAAAATAAAGGTTTTAATTATTCATACTTATGTACTTAAGAAGACTTTAAGAGTCGAAATGTGCGATTTCTGATACATACTGATGGGTTTTTGAGAGCAAACCGTTGGTAAAAGCTCTATTGAGTTTTAAGCGTTGGGTTGTTTATGCGTTAAGCGCAGTGCGTTTGACGCACATCTAATCTAACCAATCACAATCCGAGAAATTATCAATCAATTAAACATGCGTTTGCCGCTGCGGTCACCGCGTAAGACAATGTTTGGTAATTAAATAATCTGATCCTTTCCTAAAACTAGTAAAATCATACTTTGAGAACGTCAAAAATGGCCAAAATATGAATTTAGTAACTAGTAAATATAGATGTGTAAGTCCCTTGTGAACCGGGGGTCTGTGATGTCGCACGTTGTCAGCGAATTGGGTCGCTGCTCTGCGCCGGCGCCGGCGTTCGCCTCTAATTGCCGAGATAACGAGGATCTGAACTAAAAATAATTAATTAACAGTGCACGAGAACTAGTTGCATTCTCTAAGGTCGGGCAGATTGCGATCGACAGCGCTCATAAAGCAGAGATTGGGCTTGGTAAGTCTTAGGGCGTGTATAACGAACAATGTTATGCACACACTACACTAACCTCACACAACGAGCGCACGCGCATTAATATCCGACATTCGAATTATCCGGATAATGAAAATGTGCTGAATAAAAATGAAAATGTGCGGATAGATATTATTCCGGATAATATGGATATCCGGTTATCCGGATTGCAAGCCCTAATCCAGGGTCTGACGGAGCATCGGGTAGGTTTATCTTTATAGGGTGTTTTAGTTTTTTAAACTACTTATACATAAGTACCTGAGCGACCGTGCTTAGCCCGGGCTAAAACTCGAAAACTTGTGTTTTACCAGAGATAAGAGGATAAGACCAAGCTAGATCGAAACAAATGAATGAATGGACACGAAACGATTGGGGTCCCCAAAGTCCCCATTAAACGCTCCATTATTCTATTTTAATTGTTGTAGCGGCTAAATACGCATTATATATAAATTGAAACTGTCTATATTACGATTCTTGAGATACAGCCATATGACATACGAACAGACGGACCGACAGTGCAGCGACCCTTCGCGTACGGAACCCTACAAATGTAAAACGCGAAGGAAACAGTGATGGCACTTCCGTAATTACCGTTGGCGCCAAGGGGTACGTCTTGCTGAAGGTTAACGAGGAGCATTAAACGCATATTTGCGTCAGCAAAAAGCTGAAGACAGGAAGCGGCTGCCAGCAATTACGCCGTGGGTAGGATCAAGGGAAGCCATCGCCGCAGCCGAAGCTGGATCTAATAACATATCAATCATTCATGGTGCTTGAGAACTGGATGGGAAATCTTAGTAGTTCTACTTACAATCAAGGTAACTATATCACGTACCAGGGTGGAATCTTATATTGTAATAAATTTCACAGTGATTTCTTTGGCAAATATATGGATAGCTCAAACTCTGGAACGCGATACAGTTTCGTTGACTGTACAGTACATAACAGATGTCAAAAAGAAGGAGCTGGTTCATGTTTTTTTCTTTGTAATGAAATGTTCCACGAGACCTTTGCCTTTTCACTGTTTTCACGAGTATACTTGATGATGGCTAGACCGATTTGGAAAATTGTTTATCTATATGAAAGTTGATATTTCCGATGTGGTAAATTACATTGTGATCAGATCAGAATCTGACAAGGTTCTGGAAAAATCTACAGAACTCCTCAAATAGCATCAAATACCTGTAGAGATTTTGACATTAGTGTCAAATGTCAAAATGGCGGTACGATGAGTACTGCCGCTAATCAAGAGAGCACCATAAATACAAACATTTATTTCCAATAAAATACGATGGAGAATTATAAATAAATAAATATCACGGGACACTTGACACCAACTGACTTAGTCCCAAACTAAGCAAAGCTTGTTCTATGGATACCAGGCAACGGATAAACATACTTATATAGATAAATACATACTTACATACATATTAAACATCCAAGACCCGAGAACAAACATTCGTATTATTCATACAAATATCTGCCCCGGCCGGGAATCTAACCCGGGACCTCAAGCTTCGTAGCCAGGTTCTCTAACAACTTGGCCATCCGGTCTTCATTATGTACTATGTACTCGTATATCTGTATCTTCATTCACCAGTCCCAATTCTTTTATCACTAATCCGTGTCGCAACATCCGCGCACCAGGTCCTATACCTATATACTACAGTGCAAAATTCGAACTTCGTCTCTTGCCGTCCCGCTAACGCTAATATTTTAATACGAGAGTAAGAGGGACGGTACGATGCGAACTTAGATTTTAGAATTTCGTAGCAGCCCCCCAGTGTCGCCCGGCGCGTGCGCATGAGACGCTGCCGGCGCCGGTACCGTAAGGGACACGGTTACACATATATCAGCGTTAACGGTAACCGCCGAATTTGCCGTCTTAATTGGATATCAGATAGGAACTGTCACGGCATCCGGAACTCTAGATGATAATTTTGCGGTAGGTATCGATAACACTTTGAAAACTTTTTAGGGCCTTAATACACTTGCGAGTCACGAGCGTGTTTTCTACAGTGTGTTACCGGCAGCAAGGCTTTTTTTTAAGGGAGGTTAAAGTAACGTATTTCTGTAACTTAACCATGACATTAATTTAATTATTTAATAAACTAAAATTCAGATTTTATTAACTTTCTAACAAAATTATAATTGCCAGCAATGTAAAGCAAAGTAAATTGACAATAGCAAGTGTAAATGACAGCCGACAGATAATCTGATTACTACTTGTTAATTTGCTTGTACTGAAAATGTTTTTTTTAACAGAAACTTATTTCATTCTAGTGATGAAAATATCGGTAGGTACATTTTTATAGTCATCTAGGCCATCTTTTTTAAGTTATTAAAGGGTCTACGTAGTGTAGGCATCCTGAGGCACGGTGGACGGATGGACTTAAGAGGGTCGCTGGCGGCGGATGGATGCCAGGGGCTGAAGACAGAGTGTTGTGGCGCGCCATGGAAGAGGCCTATGTCCAGCAGTGGACTGCTGTAGGCTGATGAAGATGATGAAGGGTTTTATTTAATGGACAGTTTATTTACCTTGTACTATTTAAAATATAGGGTATGCGTCCGACATACCAGTGCCATATTAGGGCCGACAACCAAGGGTTATCAATGCATTCAGTTCAGGAAGTGACTCAGCCAATCCGCGGGCAGAAATATTAATGCTTTATTCTAGCTTGATATTAACTTCTGACTGTTATTGTGACTAATGTTAACACTTATTAGGTAGTTTCCTTTGGATCCTGTCCAGTGAAATTATTATTAATTTTTACAAGCTTTTATTTAGTTTCACCTGTCCCATTGTCCGTCTGTCTGTCTGTCTGTAATCATATCTTGCAAGTTAAACTTCACCAACTTCCAGTAGTCAGATTGACTTGAAATTTGGAATACTTAAGTAAATCGCGTGACAATACAATAATCTAGTAGTGATATCCTGGTAGTCCAGCCAGGATCGTCTCCGCAGGACGGAACTCTTCAACGGTTAATAGCATCGACTTGAAATTTAGTATGCAAATGTAGTTTGGGTGACAATGCAAGTACAGTCAACAAAAAGTACAGTCAGCAAAAAAAGCTTGTATTAAAAATTATTTTTTATGGTTAACTAGGTTAGTTTAAAATAATAATATTATTATTTATTGTGTGTGGAATTCAGGTTATTCAGGCAGGCAGGTTATTGAGGTTAAGGTCAGGTGGTTCAGGTCGTATGTTTAGTTTGTGAGATGGGGTGTCAAATTTGCAAATCGTTTTCCGCACACTTCCTGATAGATATCCGATAGAGCTGTGACATACTTTTGTAATTCCGGTGACTATGAGCATAGTACAAGCTTTGCTTAGTCTGGGACTCAGTCAATTGGTGTCAATTGTCCCATCTGCCATGATATTATATTATTATTATTGATATTGACAGTAAACATACTCAAATATAACAAACTCAGAGAATAAAGCAGTCAAATGAAATAAAGTTCACTTAACATGAAACCACGAAATAGGTCGTCAATTTCAGCACACTATTACGGCGCTCCGAGTATGGGCAGGCGCAGGCGCAGCTAACGGTCCGTCATTTCGTTTGACTCCGGCGCAAACAGTACCGTGGGAACACTCACCAAACAAGCACGACGCCTTCTAAAACGACGTATAATCACCACAATTACTATGAAACTTAGGCTGTTTTGGTTCTGAAAGTCGGCTTTACTTGAGCCATTTACGCTGACAAAGCCTGAGATTGAAGCAGGCGTTGTAGTTAGCTGGTTTTGAATGGTTAATCCTCTATAAATCAAAGTATAGCCGTATTTAGCTGGCCCGATACGCATTGAAAATGGAGATGTCAAATAGTAATAGTAAATAATGCAGTGGGAAGTGTCACGTCGACACAGATAGCATTCTAACACAAAAGAAGAACACAAATAATCAAATATGAATAATTAAGTAGTAGAAGTTGTTTATCGAAAACATGCATGAGTTCGGTAACACAGATATTTTTCTGCCTGGAGCAGGTAATTCTTACGTTGGAGACTGTCCAGATCATTTACTTGCTAGTTGTTATTGAAAGGGGTATTATTAATTAATTATTTGTTGTAAAAAAACCTTTTTAATACAAGCATTTTTGCCAGCAGTGCTAATATTGTCATCCAAACTACATATAAATATAAGTACGAAATTAACTTCGAGACAATCCGCGCCTATCACAGCGACTGCAATGCAACTTTCTGAAATAAAAATTATCCACACAAAATTCATCGTCACAAACTTTGTCATACACAATTTTAGTAAAATTATAGGTTAAATAAAAGCTGTCAATAAAGCAATTAAACATTTAAAAGGACTTGATGAGAACACAAACTCTGAAGTTTCCTCGTTTGTCCACTTTAAAATATAGGTCAAATATAAGTAAACTGCCGGACCTGTCTTCCAAACAACTAAATATTAGTTTAAAAGTGGATTCTAATGTCGTTGACCCGTGATATATTTGTTTGACTAAGAAATGTTCATAATTCGTCGTGAGTCACCGAGTACGTGCTCGCACAGTCATTAGCAAAATAATCTGAATTAAAACTCGCCCTAAAGGTCCAGACAAAGTTACGAATTCTGGCGACTGGCAACTTCTTCGATGAGCATTATTGGTCCGTATCGTTCATGATTAAAACTAGATATATCGTGGAAATATTTAGTGTTTTGTTAGATACCAACTCGTATCATGTTTTTTATTATTGTTTCCAACACAGTAGGAAAACATGCCATCGCTGAATCACAGTATTACTTAAGTGATTAAATAATCACTAAACATCAATTTTGATAGCATGTCTCTGGAAAACTTTATGTTCAAACTGCCGGCAACGCAATAAACCGTTGTGCGCTTGAAGAAGACATTAACAATTATAATATTAACATCGCAATGCCGCGTATGTTTTTGCGCAGCGATCCAAATGAGCATTAACACGATAATAGCTATGGAACCGGACAGTCAAACCGCAATACAACAGGATACATGCATTCTGCAATTTTCCTGATCGAAAGTCATCGTACAGAAATAAACCATTAATTATCCCTAACCTGATCTGTACTTGTAATTGTGCTTAGAATAGCAACAAGAGCTTTTAATTTGTTGAGAACAAGATGCCATGCGTCTAGTTTACACGTGTTTTTGCTTCGAATTTCTCTTGTAGCGACGGAACCAGACAGTCCGCTTCGGTGAAGGGAATGTTGCGTACGACCTTAAAACTGGGCATTCGCTAACCTTACTTGTTACTGATGAAATTTTAGAAAAACAAACACACATTGCTAAAAAGAATACTAGGAATAGTGAGGCAGTGGACAAAGAGTTATTTTAGTCATTTAGCGATGATCTTCGTGAAGTATTTAAGATATCATCGTAAAATGACTACCATGTTGCTTCGCTGGTAAGCAATAGTAGCTTTTAAAGAGTAATTTCAATGGTCAAGTGTGTTTTAAGGAGATTTAAATACTGTCTCTAGGATCATAGTAAAGTGATTTTACAAAAAGCAACACTACTTTTAACGGTTCGAAGGCTGGAGAAGCTACGAATCGGTAATTTAATAATAGTGCAGCGACAATGTCAAAGATGAATCATGAATTAAATTAAAATGCACTTCTCGACAGATTGAGCTTATTAATGTACCAATAACACGGCAGGCGACGGACGACGGCCGTATCATAATAACCCTTAGCTACACCACTGAACATGGGATGAGTAATCACACAGTTTTCATGTAAATCGCATCGGCTATCAACGTTTTTGGATATTTTATTGATGGCAGAGTTATTAACATTCAATTTACCTTTCATAAAGCGAGTAAACGTCTGGCATTGTTACCGTATACGTGAAAATAATCGGCGGTCTTAATTCTTTCGCCATCGGACAAATTAATTCTGCATGTGATTAATTGCATGCAGCGGTAAAATATTTTATATTTTAATATTAAACCATAACACAATAAATTGTGGTCCGTTGTCATGAGGTATTTGAATAAATAACTAAATTAGTAATGCGGTGCGGCGAGATGAATCAGACATTTGGAATACGTGAGCTACCAAACATAGCGAGTCGAACAAACGTTCCTCATTGAAACTAATGAGGTAACCGGAGAAGAGTTCGGAATAATTATCATGCATGGGAAACCCAACGCGAGCCGTAACGAGCCACGCTCGGCCCTTCAACAATGCACCACCAAAATAGGATAAGCACGCTCGTCAAGTGCAAATGAACACCTGCTGATGACCCCTGCTCTAACGGGCATCCCTGCCTCCACCCGCCCACTGACGCAAGATCCCCAGCCGTCATACAATTGCCGACACGTCACCAAACAATGGAAAGCTCCGGGTATATTGGCAACCGTTTATCTTACAGGCTTTGAATAAAGGTCGGGAGGTCGAGAGCACTACATCGGCTAGTTTGCGTCAAAGCCTTAGACACGACCGGTAGGAAGTGTGTCGGTTAACTGTTAAAATAAACATTGGCAGAGACCGTCAAATTAGAGACGCTGTGAGTCATGCACTCGCTGATAACCCTGATAACCTTCACGCGGGTCACAGTCGCGACCCCATCACATTCTTATATCGCGGTTTACAAGAGAAACAAGATGGTATTGATTGAAGCGCCTACGCGAATAGCTGTAAGTACAGTTCTCCGAAACGCGTTAAATATTTTCTCTCGGGCACGTCTTCATAATATGTAGGTATTCAAAACACGATAAGTACTACGCAATCCAAATAACATTAGGATAGATCTGCTGACAACTTCACTTGCAATCTGTCAATTTAAAATAAATCTATTACGTGTCTGAAAATAAGATGAGTATGTTTTGGATACCGAGTAAAGGAAAACCAAACCCCACCAACGAGATGGACTGATGACCAGGTTGAAATCGCGGTATACAGGCCGCCTGCAACCGAAGCAACTGGAGCTCTACGGAGGAGGCCTACGGCTGATTGATGATGATGATGACGATGAAAGTAAATCCACACCAGTTTTATCTATTAAAATCCCTGTGTCGTAATTACATCATTTTGATGGCATTCATGCCCCAGATGTTTTCTCACAAAATTAATGAGCGCTCTTTTGAGTGTCAATGCGTAAAAAAGGTCGAAATGTACACTGTAAACGAGTGAAGTTAGCATTTCCATCAAATATTTGGAGCGCGTAATGGTAAAACATTAGTTAAGAGCTTTGAGCAGGTCGCTAGACAGCAGTAACGTGGCGCCCGTAACAACCCGATTCCTACCGGGCTGCCTAAATTTTTCACATGACATCAGTGATGACAAGTTTAGCAAAGGTTGTGTACACTAACTGCGTGGTGTTGCATCTGAACTGCTTTTTTCACTCTCCGGGTTGCCTTACGAAAATATTTACTCTACGCTTCTGCTAGATGTTTGTGGCTCCTATGATTTATTTCAATCAATTCTGGTGGAGACACTGCGACATGACTTCCGACTCGAGACACCGTGTCTGCGCAGGTTTAATTGATAATCTAATGGATCCCTCATCGAGGAAGCGGCGAGGTACGTAATAAATAAGCGGGTCTTGTCCTACATGTCGTTTATCATAATATCGTCGGCGGCGACTTTTCATCTCACGCGCAGGTGGGTGTCCGTACTTATATTAATTGATCCTGCTGTTTCCAAGCGGGCCTACGTATGTAGATCACTGGCATGGCATTGTTGTCTTCCGCTTTGTTCATTGTAATTATATTGCGATTCAACATATTTTTTCCTATTATTTAGGTGCCCCGGTAACTTTTGTGTGTTCCTTCCGTCTATGACTACGTTAGGTAGGAAATATGTAAGTTTCAACTCGATTCCAACCGTTTGTAGTTTTACCTTCTGTTTCACTATTCATTGATATTTTTTTTGTGACAAATATCAGTTTGTTTGTTGCTGTATGCCATCTCTGTTTGTTCTGTCCGAATAGACGGAGACGGCATCACACTTATCTGTCAAATAAAATTCACGTTGTAGAAAATATAAAGTGTCCAATATTTTCTGATAATGTAACTGACGGATTAATAAATTTTTCTTAGGACACTTAGGCCTGTTCACCGCTCATTGATATTGCCGTCTCCATCTATTCGAACAAAACAAACAGACGGCATCACATTTATCCGTGAAATAAAATTAATCAATGGATGGTGAAAAAGGGGGTAAATAGAATATTCTTTTTACCGGGAATCAACCCAATAGACAGCAGTGATTATAGATAACGTATGGGAAAGGTTGTTGTATACACTAACTGCGAAATAGCATCCGAAGACATACCTACCCACGCTCCTCTCAGCCACCAGGTGGCCTAACGAAATTGCGAACTGCGCGCCACTGGTAAGCATAACAGTTTGTAAGATTATTTATTAGTTAGTATTAGAATAAGAGAACTAGTGCTCTTTCTGTATCAAGATGGCGCAGCATCAGATATCCATAATTTGTCTAAAGCGTACAAACCGCGCCGGCGCCGGTCCGCGTCTAGGGCAGCAGATCTTATCACAGCAAGGTTTCGCAAAACCGCACCCAACAAAGGGGCGGAAAGGCTGTAAAAAATAACGTTCTATAAATGGCGAAAAACGATTTAGTCGTGGAAGATAAACATTTCGCAGTGACAAAGTAGCGCTATTTCAGATATAAAAGTAGCAAGTCGCTTTTGGAGGTCAGACCGGTAGGTACCATTAATTCCGCGTGAACAGGCGATAACTCGGCCGTTTTATGAGACAAATATTGTTCAAAATTTCAACTTGCATGCTTCCGTCGTCCATGCAAACTTATGGGTGGAGTTAAAAAAGCTTAATGGTAGTTAAGTTCACAAAATGACTGGTCAAAAAAGTTTCCTTGTGAAGTTGTGACACCAAAATAAAACATAAAGTATGGTTAACGTCTATCAGAAAGAAAGAAAAGAAAGAAAAAAAGGTTTATTTTGGCTCCATATGTACCACCTAAAACTAAGACTAAAACTAGCACTAAAACTATGTTACTGGGTGACACGGCAGGATACCAAAAAGGGTCTCCACTCAGCATATCACTCACTGGAATGTTTCATAGTAATTTTAACTCCAAACTTCCAAACTCCCTTACCGAAACCTTAAGACTTTCATTTAATCTAGAACAGGAGCATACATACCTACTGTTCTACTGTACCACCCTTTAGCCTCGTTCGGTACTTCAGAATTGTTACACTGCCAGTTCTCTACCGACAAATAGAACATGTGTCGTCATCCATCCAGTTATTAATTACTTATTGTCATGCTCATTTATAACAAGTACAGCTCACGTTTTACAATGTTAAATTAATAATCGCAAATGTAGAACATAAACATAGTAGCTATAGCTACTGATACCCCGCGGCTTCAACCATTTCCTCAGCTCCGTTAATTAAAACCAACGGGTCATTAAACCGGCCGTCGATTTTTTTTAAATCTTAATTATTGCGGCTTCTGTCATCTTCATTTCAGCTCTGATTTCATTAAAGTTCAAGGCTCAAAAATATCGCTGACTCACTAAAGGTAAACCTTATGTGCTTAAGGTTATCATTATCAAATTCCGCTTCTATATTTCAACATGTAAGGTCGAAACTAAGGTTTATGAAAATGGCAGTTAAAACCTTGTGGTGTCATGAGCGGTATCAATTTCGCCTGCCTTTAATCCGCAGCTAATTTTGTTAATTTGGTCATGGTGACGTCATCGATTCTATAATCTCCGATAAGCCGATTAGACGGAAATCTAATACGTATGTACGTGTATGAAATGAAGTAAAATTGAAACACGCTTTAAATGAAACAGTCTTACAATACAATAATCACTCATGATATCGCTATACAAAAAAAAACAAGATTTCGCGCGTTAAGTCAAACTGACTGACAAGAAATAATTGACTGTTAAAAGATCTGAAAAAAGATCACTACGTAAAACATCAAAATTATAAAATCCTACAAAACAGATCGAATATCGGGTTAGACCACACACCCCTCAAACAGTCCGTTTTGATCACTTTAATGGTTCCATGAGGTCTCTCCACTATGTTTACCTGCGGCACATGTTTCACACTAACGTACATATTAGCACGTAACCTGATCTAGTTGTAAGACAATGATCAAAATATTTTTTCGGACCAAACGCAGTAAGTTTACTGCTGTTATAAAAAAACATGAATAAAAGGGATTATGACTTTTTGATAGTGGTAAAAAAGTCTAAACAACCGTAGCAAGATAGTACTACGCAGGAGGGCAAATTAACTAGATATATTTGGACAAAGGCAAAAAAAACGGTACCGGTTGCCACCCACGGCGCGGTTGTTTTGGAGTCGTTCCTATGCCCGCACTTAATAAGAGATGGCGATGCTAAGCATAAGATCAACAATACTAACATCAACATGCATTGCAGTGCAATACGTAAAACGAGAATGAAATAAGTTGAAATAATAGCTCGTGGCCATCAAATACGCACGTCCACAGGTATTTAAAAAAAAAAAGTAGTACGGACGAGAGACTATATAATTTGTCGCTAAGGCTACTTGTTGCGAAATTACAACATTGAAATCTGCCAAATCATTAAAAGAAAATAATTAAAGTGGTTTTATCGCGACTTCAGACATTCAGTGAAACTAATGTTCATTTTGATATTATCAATTGAGGTACGAGTACGCTGTACAAGTTGATAAAAAAAGACAAAAGACCGTATGTTCTATAGAACATACGTCTGTAGTCCAAAGTAGTAGTCCAAATCGTGTCATGCATTAGCTTTATTGTTATGTAGTGGTTAACAAACAAGATTCACAAATAGTTTTTTAACGGCTAAGACATACTGTAATTATACTGGCATTTTTTTTAATTTTCATTATGATGACACGTAAACGTTTAACCGTCGCAATATAAAAGTCATAGATGTAATAAACATACCGTTCGTTCAGGACGTTGCTTTCGAACCTGAGAATAATTACCCCTACTGGGGTAAAACCGTATCGTGAGGGGTAACGGACAATATTACATCAGACATACAAAAGCAAACACGTCTCGTCAAGAGTTCCAAACTATGGGTATGGCACGATTTTAGACGATTTTTTTTCTCAGTTCTAACAAAATCTTAAATTAATCCTGGAATTCTTATTTCTGACGTAGTCTCGAATTAATCCTGGAAGTAAAGCCATCCACTACTCTTCAGCCAAGCGAGGTAGTAGCTAAAGTAATAATAACAACAGTGTGACGATTTGGCCTTGTAGATAAGATAGAACAGCTACGGGGTGCGGAGCAGGGCCCTGTCGTCCCTAACACAAATGCGCAGGCTTCAATCCATTCGACAGTCCAAGCGAACCAGGACTCGGCCGATGGCAAGCAATTAGCGCAGAGTTAACCGTGTTAAAATTACGACAAGGTGTCGGGTGGATTGCTTCGAGTTCGCGAATACCAAAATTTCATCCGAGACTTCCCGCTTTTTTCTTGGTCTGCATCGTCAGGCAGCTTATCCACTTGAAGTTTTACAGAGACCTTTATCTCATATTGGCTGCCCATATGCGTAACGCAGCCGATTAGACCATGTTTCAATGCAAATCCCTCGTAAGGCGTTTCCTGATGCCCAATGTAATACCATGCCATTTATAATGTAATAGTCGTACCATGTCAATTACGCATAAGAGGCTTATTTTTTCATGTTGACATCGGATTGTTGTTGGATTACAGGCCGTCATCTAAGTTTTTTTTTATTCGACTGGATGTCAAACGAGCAAGTGGGTCTCCTGATGGTAAGAGATCACCACCGCCCATAGACACCTGCAACACCAGGGGGATTGCAGATACGTTGCCAACCTAGAGGCCCAAGATGGGATACCTCAAGTGCCAGTGATTTCACCGGTTGTCTTACTCTATACGGTGAAACACAACAGTGCAAGAAGAGACAGAGAAGAGACATGGTCGATGGTCAATGGTACAATACGAATAACCTCGTATCGTAGTGCTTCTTCGTGTTAAGACTGTTGTCGGATTTCAAACCTCATGATGGAAGACCATGCCATACATTATGATTAGGGATGATGAGATTCATCATTTATTATTGTGTATTTGTTAATGGCAAGAGTAGAAAGAGATGATAAATACGTTCGCAAATCCCTGACCTTCAGACAATACAGCCTCTGGACGAGCAGAAACCTATAGCGAGAGAGAGAGAGGGGGGAATGCACGCACGGGACAGTGCTTTGGCGCAATGTTGGAAATTTGGAATGCAATACTACTTGTAGTTTGATTAATTGTTTACTTTATTCTATGACATATAACTGGGATAATACACAGGTATTGAGGCATTGCATTAAGCTACAGTATGGGGTAGGACTGTATCCAACAGTGGACGTTCTACGGCTAATATGATGATGATGATTAATATTATGGTAGTAAACAAGGCTGTTAGGGAAAGAAAGTTATTTCCCATATTAAAAACCGTATCATGTCCTCAACTCCGTATATATGTCACGAATCACCTTATAAATCGTCCCCAGCAACATACTATTTGTCCGCTCCAATAGAAGTGTTAAAGATATATTTTTTGCCGCAATATGTTGTCGCAGAGTCGCGCGGTGATTTATCGCGTGCGTGGGCGCAGCCTACATGCTATTAGCTTATTAGAGGGCTCGCTATTCAACTGTTTATTTGTATATAAAATTTGCATATTAATTAAATGGCGTTTATTGTGTCGAGTGTTTAAGTTTTTGTTCTAGTCTTGGTATTTAATATTTCAACAAAAACATGGCATAGTGAAGCTATTAAATGAATAGCATAGGTTAGGCACAAAAAGACTTAAGTTCAAAAATAGAAGAAAAGATATGAAATAACTTATCAAATAATTAAAACAATCTAGTGGATTCATAAGCATGAGAGATGGACTTGAATGAAGCAAGCAAGCTGTCTCTCTTACAAGGAGGCATTTGCCCACTGTAGTGGAACGTATACAGGCCGGAATAAATTATGTTTGAATTCAATAACATGCATAAGTAAAAGTTCTAAGTTTACTTTAGTAACTGACGCAACCGCCACTAAAAACAATAAACGCGGCCTACAAAACCTCATAACTATTATTTTAATTAGAATTACTCCACTAAACGACAAGGACGCGATACACTTTACACTAATAGTGCAATTAACTACCAACTATTTAATTAATAACCCTCCGATTCGGCCAACGTAAACATTTAGTTAATCTTGACGCGTCTTATCTAAACATCCGAGTCGAGTCCCTTAAATACACCTTTACGTCCGAATAAACTAATTAGAAGCTTTTGAGTTACTCAGTAATTACTTAAAAGTTAAATATTTGGATTTCGAAATAGATTTTAATCGTTTTTATAATATTTGGGGACTTATTAAACTCGTGAAGAACCCACGACCGTTTGTGTAAACGAGTCGAATGGAGACCGCGTCTCAGCAAACGGAGTGTAACGCCCTCCGGCCAGGTGGAGTGACAATCTGCGAGAGCTTGCTGGTAGAAGATTGATGCGTCGAACCAAGAACAGGGCGCAATAGGCTGATGATGATGATGATTGCTATGCTTCTGTGTTCCCTAAAAGTTAGTATTTAGCCATCGTCAAAGCATGCTCCTTAGACCATATCTTCGCTTACTTAGACGTGATTTTGGTCAGTATGCCTAGTTAGTACAGACGAGGAAACAGCAGAGTGGAACCTTTCCATAACCAATTTCACTATGATTTCTTTGGCAGATGTACGGGATGTCAACATGACATTAGTAGCTCAAAGGTTATAATGGTACGTAATTCAGTTTCCTTTACTGTACTGTTCGTCCAGTTCGGAAAGTAAAAATACACACCGCGTGGCAAATAACAACGTCACTTGAAACGTCCAATAAGTGTGCAGGCTTCGCTGGAATTTCGAAATGTACTTAAAGTTCTATTTAGATTTATACACTTATTTGCTGTGCCGAGAAAACCGGCTGCGGGCGACCAATCAGCCATATATCACCTACGTCCTTTGAGGCAGGCGGGATTCTGTCGTTTACGACCATCCTTCATCTCCGCGCGACACAATGTAGCGCTACGCTCTACGCTAGTCCTGGCCTTTTACCATTTATCTGGCTTTTTAGTTGTAAAGCTACATCTTGACCTTAGACGAGGTACCCGAAAATTCCCACGCTAGCTCTGCCCATAAACACCGCACCAATCGGGACGATGACATCGATCAACTGACGCACTTTTTATAAGCTGTCAAAACATGGTTCTCTAGATTTTGTACGGCAAAAGCTAGCTATGACATCACGTATTTACTGACTTAATCGACTTTTAAATAAAAAAATACTTTTTCAGTCCTCGTATTATTGTTTTAAGGTGTCATCCAATTCGTATGTGAATTATGCAACATAAGGCATAAGGCCCAGGATTATGAAATGGCTCATAAAAAGTAAACGAAGCGACTAAAAAAATAGCTTACCCCAGTTTGCTAAATAAATAACATTATAACCGTTCCTAGAGGTGGTATGAATTCTAATAGTACCGGAATCTTTAGCAAAACAAAAATTTTGGTCGCTACCGTGGAGCTCCAACTTATCAAGATCTTTTTTCACTAATCGTATTCTCCTATCCATATTCGCTGCAATATAGGATGAAACATGTTACTATTTCTTAGCTTCACAAATGCGACCTTGGATGGAGAATCGGAGACGTCAATAGCTGTCTCAGACATGAGACTCGACCCTAGGGCATGCCGCGCCGACGCATTCCCGATTCGCAACAGTCGCCGGCACTCATTCGCACACAACTTCACACAACCACGAACAAGCCTGCCATTAACGATAATTCCGACCCCGAAAACAATCAATAAAGAGAACCAGTTAGCAACAAAAAGAGAAATCGCGCCATTACCGACCGTTCACGGATTCAAACAACAACAGTTGTTACAGTACGGTAGCAATAAACGGTCTATTTGGGGTCCGCAACGTGCCCGTTCTCAGTTTATTTTCTTATAATAGCCGTGACCTCTTCACCGGGAGATATCAGAGTGACCAGCGAACGCTAATCTCGCGCCCCAATCGCTTTCTTCTGACCCGCTTTTCATAAACAATACTTTGGCAGCGCCACGCCGCTCTGGCAGCGAGAAAGTAGCCGATAACATGCAAGAGGCACGACGCCTATATAAATTGGTGACCCAAGGTTTAGAGCCGACTGAGAGTGCAAAGCACTGCCAAGTCTGTCTCGCTTGAACAGGTGACCGGCCAGACGATAAATAAAGTAAAAAAAAAAACATTTTAATACAAGCTTTTGTTGTTGACAGTAAGTTTTGTTGACTATCTTTGCATTGTCATTTAAAAATGTATATCCGTACAAAATTTCGTAAAAATTTGGCAATGTCATTAAACAACTTAACGGGATTCATTCCTGCGGAGCCGATGCTTCATCAGTAAAGTATGCCAAATTTCAGCTCAATCAGTTAACAAGAATTGGTCTCAAGCCCAGGTTAAACCTGTAAGAAAAATCGTGCGTTGCATTACATTGCGGCGCTTGATTGACCACTTCAAACTCGTTGGCTTTACGGCCTCGCAATGTATTGCAACTTGCACGATTTTTCTTACTCGCCTAAACCCGACTTAAAAATGGTTTACTAATTTTAAACTCACAAACTTTGTAAGTTAAATAAAAACTAGTAAAAACAACACCAAGTGTCTTTCACCACCAATTTGCATCATTACAAAACATGAACCCGATTTAATTTACCGTGTGACCAAGCACACCGAATTCATATTCCATAACAAAGTTCCGTCCACCGATCCGACCGGCGGCGAGCGCATGCCATAAATATTATTCATTGGTTACAGCGTACTAATAAAGACAAATTTTATGCTGCGAGGGGAGCAGAACCATAAGTCGACTTTCGGCTGGGGAATAACGTAGCAGATGGTATAGCTCTTCACGTATCACAGCATCTGGTAAGGGCGTCGTATGTTCCGCAAATCGAATAATAATACGACACGTTCGCCCTCGCCACAAATGTTAACTGCCAATGTCAATGTTTCGATCGTTCGAGTAGCGAACGTGAGCTTCCAGTGAGTGGCGGTACCGTTAAGGCTGCTGCGGGGACGGCGCACGCGTATCAGTACAGCTACAGCGATTTAATTAAATGAGGATGCAGAGAAAGAGATCTCTAACACAAAACAATGAAGGTCATAAATCACGGCTTCCTCCGTGTAATAGTTGCATCCTACGGGCAGAAGCTTCGCGGCGGCAATCCGGCGCACTATCTAAATTGATGGTTTCCGGCGCACATTAGAGACTATCGCGCAGCTGTCTGCGTACGCGACACACTTCATTTGCCGCTGCGCGTGCGCCTGTAGAAAGTGACGCTTTGTCATCGACCACACTCGCCCAAAATCGAACAAGCAGATGAGAGAGGTAGGTAATCGGCGATCTGTGGGTGTAAGAGCGGGATGTGCGATGATTGTGCACGCTGGAGCACATTTGGCGTGCCGGAATCCGCGCTCCACGGGTTGTTTCATCTCACACATCGGTCGGATTCCGCGTCGACATCGCTATTCGGGCGCTATTTCGATATTAAGCCCGTTTCATTTCGACGAGCGCGATGAACGAGATTTCTCCAACGGGTAATCGACTCATTTCCGTGACATCATCATCGATGTTTACCATAATGACGGCCGAACCTCGCATGCACATAATCTAATGCAATTTCCTACTCACCACGTAATCATTTCAGATCATGACTCCACAAGCTCAAATTTCATCGCATCGTACGTATACCCTAGATCGGATGTCATTTCGACAACTCTCTATATCGCTTGTATCCAATCGATTTAACACATTAGTTTTCTGTAATAACAGGCCGCTTAGTCCCACGTGTGGGTGTATGCATCGGAATTAATTAATTCATGTGGGCTGAACGGTAGGAGACCAAAACACAAGATCGGGTTACGGCCATTAATCAAAGCGCCGACGAGGAAGAGCTGCCGCGACAAAAACGCGCCAGCGACGCGACGACATCCACTTAACCTCCTTCTTCGATGGATTGACTTTGATAATCCGTGGCACGTTTGCATTATTAATTCCAACCTATAATTCTCGCGAGCTTTCATTGTTCCTTAAACACAAGAGTCGTGACAACCGGCTTATTGGCGTGTTAGTCATTAAATAAAGGTACGTTTATAAATCAATATCTCAATAAGAACCTGCGGGTCATGAGTCAGCAACGCCAAAGGATAAATCAGCCAGATCGATCTGTGATTGCGTCAGCGCTACGGGATAGAAATTACTCAACGTCCTTTAACAAAAAGAAGCGCGGCACAAAAACTAGACAAGTTACTTACAGGTTTTTTATCAGAAGCGTTAAGATCTTTCCCTGTAAAAACTAGATGTAATGTTTGAAATGTTTCCATAGACCTATAATTTCATCTTTTATACATTTTTCTTTGTTTTTTTGCTAGTATTAGTGCTTAGTAACCGTAATATGATTTTTGTTCTTTTGAAAAATACTTTAGCTAAGTTTCTTGCAGTGCATTCTTCTTGGCAATAATGGTCATTCCGAAAGAGACAAGTACCATCAGCCAAATATATGGTAAAGTTGATAATCGTTTGCATGACATAAAATAATAATGCCAATAGACGTCTGTCAACTTGAAAGTTCGACTTTAGCGACATATTCATTTGATAGGAACTTGTTTAAAAATTGATAGACCACTTATTTGGCTGATTGATGGTACAAGAAAGAGATCATTAAGGTCTACTGAGAGAATAAACGTTTTGATTTCGAAGTATGCCGAGTTGATACGACTGAAGTATTAATAATAAAGCAAACCGCACTAGCCAGAGCGCACGCCTGCTCCACACAATGTGTCCGCCCTTACCTGAAACAAAACAAGTAAACATTAGACAAATTCCAGCGCTAGACCAGCTCCGTCCAAGAACAATGGCCACTATTGCCAGAGAAAGGCCAAAATAAAGGTCACGGTTGTGGCGGGTGTCCCATTAAATATTCATGCCTGCATTCGCATATTGTACAACAAAGAAAATACTTTTAAATGCGCTGGGTACGAAACAATAAGATCGGGCTATGGACGGACGCTCGAGTGCTCGTAAAATGTACAACCGAGGTGATATTGAGAAAACGTGATTTGACTGTGTCAGCTGCGCGGATGCGATATTACGTTTACTTTTACAAGAAAGGATAGCCTCATAGCCTCATCTCGTTTTTGCCCATTTTTAAAGAAAGAAAAGATTTATTTTTTGTCAATAGGTACAATAGTTACAACGGGAAACGAAGAAAATGGATGAAGCACCAATTGGCAACTTTCTATGCTGGCTCAGCAGCTCACAGTTGGCGTTGGCCTTCCGGTTTGACTATCAGGCGATACCCCCGACTTATACGTCCAACTGTTAGGCATACGCCTCCTCTGAGAACGAGAGGCCTTTTGCTGTAGTTTTTCGCCCACCACGGACACCGTTGACTCACTTCAGGTGATTTTAGCGTAGTTTAATACATTTTTTTTCTGTCAAGCTCATTATCAAAATTCGAGTCGTGTATTCTAATTTTGCACGTTAATCTGAGGTTTTTTTAACTGGAAAACATTCAAGAACATTCTTTGAACATGAAGTAATGAGTTTCTATTGTCAGGTTCGCGAGAATCCTCTGACTAATTACGGACCGCGACCGAACAAAGAATGTTTAATACTCGCACCGTATGCTGCGAATTTGTCTACACTACAGCCTACGCCGCCTATTTGAAAAAAAGAACGCGTGATTTTTTTTAAGTTATTATGAGTAATAGTTTTGATCACAGAGCTAATAAGCTTAAGCTTACTATAGTGCTATAGATAGAGGGAGAAAGAAGCCTATACGCATACCGTCCCCCGGGCCCTTAAACAAGGCTGAAAGATTCAGGGGTTAGGTTTAGTAATTTCTTATCTGTTGTACATACGTGGATGATTTCATACTGTTTGTACTAAATCTCCCCGTGCTACTAAAACAACAGCAGATTTAGTAAAGCCATCAAAGTGGAGTTTCATGTAAGTGTGCGGTCATGCGTGTACAACGGGGGAACTTCCTTTATTGTTACCAAAATCGTGGTAACAAGGGACCTTTCCATACAAAAGAATTGAGAAATGGTGTTATTTAGCCCTGTATCATTCTACTTCCTGGCTGGAATTTATTTCGCAAATCAGAGTCGAAAATGAAATGATTTAAACAGAATACTTTTCGAAGGTTCTCACCCACACTTGCACCATCTATCCGGACCAGTACGGTAGACGCGAGTAGGTAAGTGCACGGTTATGCAAATGCCTGACCACCGGCACGCTTGCATTCATTATATCTTGGGCCAGGCGTACTATTTATATCCCTATCCTCTTTTGAAACCTCCCAGATATTCGATCATGAAATTCCTTTACCACCCTAAGGTTCAGTTGTATGGCTTTAAACATCAAAGGCTATTTTCACTTTCAAGGCAATGTGACAGACAGCCATATTGTTTTTATTCTGATGAGGGAATTGTCGTAAAATATATTACAGTCGCCAGCAGCACTTGTATCGGACATTACAAAGCGTGCATAAGTATCTGATACGACTCTATTCCCAAGGCCGGTAGACGTGTCAGATTTTTTTCACGCTCCGCTGTGACAGATATTAATGCAGGACCACTTGTTGTCGACCAACGCGACACCAACTAGTTAGCAATATCGTAGCCCATGATCCAAAAAGCTCAAAGAGAAAATGACCTTAAATCTGAAGATTTGCGAAGCCGTGGTGTTCCCAATCGGCCCTGGGCTCGCGTGGGAACTACGGCCCAAGCCCTCTTAATTTGAGAGGAGGCCTGTACCCAGCAGTGAGGCATATGAGCTAGGATGAAGCCGTGGTGGCCTAGTGGTTTGAGCTATTGCTAGTCAAGCTGAGGATCGTGGGTTCGAGACGCGCACTTGTGCGTTTTTTGGAATTTATGCGCGAATTTACATTTGAAATTTACGAGTTTTATGGTGAAGGAAAACTTCGAACGCCTACCTAGAAATTTAATGATGTGTGAAGTTTACAATCATACTCTTATTTTTGTCATTAGTACGCGTGGAAAAAATAAAAAATTGCCAGAAACAAACCATAAAACCCTGTACATTTCCCAAAAGGCGAAAACATTGCATTTTTGTATCACATAGTACACCCGAAAGTCGAAACACGACCCACCATAGCACGTGAGCTATAGCTTGCTGTAGGTGTCTCTGTCGCCGTCTCGTGTTACCGGCGCACGCGCCCTTGGACCCGCTGCGCAGGCGCAGGCAATAAAACAATCAGGCCCTATATATACTACGAAGTGCAAAATTCAAACTTCGTATCTTTCCATCCCGCTGTCGCTTATCAAAAGTACGCAGAATGTGCTTATACGAAACTTACGATTTTGGAATTTCGTAGTAGCCCCCCAGTCGCTACAGCCAGCTCGCTGTGACTGGCAGCCAGTGTTGCCAGGTGTTCGGTATTTTACCGAACCGTTCGGTATGTTAGCACTGTGTCCGGGTTTCGATATAGCAAAAAGACCGGTATTTTTTTTCTGATATATTTTTCTCCCTAATAAACGATTCAACTGTCAGATTTTACGCAATCGACAATCAATGTTGCCGCTTCGTGCCCGTTGGAAGCGTTTTTTTTTATCACTGTTCGGTATTATTCGAAAAAGACCTGGTAAGGTAACCTTACTGGCAGCTCGCACTCGCACCAGCAGGGCTACTACGAAACTCGAAAATCGAAGTTCGTATCGTATCGTCCCGCTGACGCTTGTATTATTTAATACGAGAGTGAGAGGAACGGTACGATACGAACTTCGATTTTCCAATTTTGTAGTAGTCCTGCAGTTCGACAAGCGATCAAACTCTATCATGGATATTCATATGCCTGCTCATTACTCATGAGTAAAAGCAGGCAGTTGTATTGTAGGACATGAACCACCGTGGTTGAAGACCTGTAATTGTCAAGCTGGGGTGGCCGAGAATAACACGATCTGGTAATTCAAACCCTCATGTGTTATTGTCGTTGACTCCGCATTAGAGCCGAATAGCATTTACGAATAGAAAAAAATAGTGTTTGAAATGAGTATTTTATAGTAAACTACCCGCGTCTTCGCACACATAATCCATAGATCTGAAGGTTAAATTGGAATTCCGGGATTCTAGTACACATTTATTATATAGTCTAATCCCAGCGGTTTGGGTATCCCGTTTGAATATCAGGATAAAAAGTAGCCAAAAGTTGGAAAACCCCCGACTTTGTCACTTCAAATGTCTAAGAACCATCGAAAGACGTCCACTGCTGGACACACATACATCCATTCTATTTCATAATTAATAACAATACGGCCAAAGAACTAATTAAACGTTGATGTAGTGTATTTACGTATTCAGATAGAGACACGAAACAAATCGTCAAGACGACCATTACATTACGAAGAGAGGAATGCGAGGCATGATCTAATTTTAACGTCGATAACTTAGAAGGATCATAAATTGAGTATAATCCTGGAGACGTATTGCGTCCGCCTTGTCTATCCGACTACGCAAATAGATGCGTAATCCTGGCCGATTGTAACTTATGGTATGGAAGAATCGAGAAGGACAGATTCGATGGCATATGTCTAGCGGTTCACTAATGTTTCGCAACTAACGTTTGGCAACCTGATTCATTTCGCAACTTATCATTTCGCAACTGTTTAATATTTCTGAAACTGTAAATATTTCATAATTTTTATAAAACTAACCTAACCTAACCTAAAGGGTTCTTTCTACACGATGGCCCTGAAATAAATCCTGAAATATTTACAGTTTAGACTTTGCGAAATGAAAGGTTGCGAAATGAACGGAAGCCATGTCTAGCTTTGGATGCTGGCTGGAGTTGAAAAGTAATTTTCAGCGAGGAATTCTTGCTAGACGCGTCTCGTGAGAGTTCATAGCTTCAGAAAGGAAATATCTCAAGTGTTAGTTGTTTCGGGACTTACGTATAAAAGTCGACATAAATTTAAATAAATCCTTACTTAAAGTTTTAGCTTAGGGGGAAGTCCCGTATAGCCGGGCGGCACTTATCGCCGGACTCTCGTAATATATCGCTAATTTTTTATGATTACTAAGCAAAAATGGATGAAAAAAATGCGGCGGACTCCCTTGCACATATTTTATCAAATATTAGATAGGACCCATTACAATATATTGAAATATTACGAGTGTCCGACGATTGGTGCCGGCCGACTTTGTACTTCCCCTATATGGCTTCTTTTGCATCTGGTAGGTAATTAGTTGTATTAGTGTTTCAACCACGATTAAGCATCCAATTTTAACAAACTTAAGTCGAATCGCAAGTACACTGTATAGATTTACAAAATACTTAAGCTCTGTGGCTCATTTCTCCATAATGGAATTAAGACGCTAGTAAAACTACCAAAGTAAGTAGGTATAAGTGAAATGAAGTTCTGTAACAATATGTTACCTTAATGTGGACAGAATGACATTCCTGGAAAATCTAGCGTCTCGACTGTGAAAGCCAAGAGCGGTGTGCTAAACAGATTACAACCCCGCCGAGCTCGCCATCAATCCGGCTTTATTGGTCTAGACGGCGACAATGCCCGCACCTTACCGCGATTAGGATGACATTCCATTTCTTCGGATTGAGCCGTCTCGTGGGATATACAGCTGCGATAGCGGGCGCCCTTCCGCCGGGATAAATAGCCTCTCTAATTATATTTACGCAGCGCCGAGCGACGCGCGATAAATCCCGCAGGAATGTTGGACGACGCTGTCTGCAGCCGATGCGCTAACATAACGTCCATCAACGCTGACATTTGTATCATTCGAAATTAGGGAGCAAGCGATAAACTCTAATACGTTTCGACATTACACCGCACTTCTGTTATACGAGGGTATTTTCGTTTTAAAATCGATCGTTCATCGACTTTCGCCTGTTTTGACTTGAGAATGCATTGATTTCGACGTGAGAGACGAAGCAGACGCCTTCAGTATTTTCTGGATTTTCTTCGTGTCCTCTCTCAATAACATTTTCACCAAATCACGTGTTTAACCCTGACACATCCACACTGCACATTTTCCTTAGTTAGGAGAGGGGCTCTGCTAATACTAGATATACTTACATAGATACCTACAATTTTGTACCGAACCATGGGGTGTACGAGTCCGACTGACACTTAACCGGTTATCTCGTAACAATGTAATAAAAAAAATACTTTATTTTATATCTGACAACCCAAATAAATTCCAATTTAATAAAAAAAATATAATTCGCGTTTTGACAGCACAAAAAAAACAATCGATCGGTGTCAATAATCAATTATTAATTATTTGTGAACAAGCAGCGCACGCGCAATATCCTAGGTCCTGCGCAGGACGAGAATAGTCCGGAAACGATGGATCGACGGGCGATCGAGTCAGTGAACTCCGGCCAAGGTTAGGGAGCGCGTAAACAGGGCAATCGCGACGCATCCATCCATCAACTCGGCAAACACTTGTAACCGTCAATATCAGCTCGGGGAGACACTCCAGCGCATTCTTTCTCTCTCTTTCCTGCGAACCCTTTGTGGCTTCGATTTTTCTCTATTTTGCTGTTTCTCTGGCCTTTCTCCACGATGTTCTCTTGCCAATGCGCCTGAGATCTTCCTCTACACAATCCACTCCAGCGCATTCAGTGAGGGATTCCGTGACAGGTTATTTTTGGCGCTAGTCCTAGCGACTATATCATGAGATACATTTGACAACTTTAACATTTTTGTCACGTTTGTGTGTGATTGGTTCGACAACTACCTCTTTCTCTATACTACTTTTCGATACTAACGCCATCTAGCTATTGATTTCAGTGGACGTAGGAGCCAATACAGACGGGCAATGCATTCCGCTGCAACGTAAAATTTCAATTTCAGTTAGAGTGCAATTGTGCCGTCTGCAATCGAACTGCAACGTAAAATGTCGGTAGTTGCGGTTACGTTGCAGTTGGAATGCGGTCCGTCTGTACTACCCCTAAGGAGGGCATTCTGCAAGAAAACACACGTGTCGTACCTACATACGTAGCCGTCTCGTAATGTTCATTAAATTGACCACCTCGACAAACAAGAATTTTAATCCTCAAAATAAATATTTACAAAAACAACGTTTCACAAAGACATTGACGATAATTGAAAGTTGACATGCGTTTCTGTTATTAATATGCAAATTCGGCGAGTTTTAAGGACGCGTCCGAATTTCACCGCCGTGGGAGTCGCGTTACATAAGGCTAGCCGTTGTGATTCACGGCTGCGCTTGCGCTGCGCGGCGCCGGCGAGTGCTGTCTCCAGTCACTGGAGAGACACACTATCCAATGTGTCATACAAGAAACAGTCCTTGCTTAAGAGAAGTCTCTTCGTTCCACTCTCCATACAAACGTAGTCCCGGTCTCATTTGAAAACTAGGCAACAGAAATAGATAGATGAAATTTTGTAAGTATGGACTAGACGTAATTATCTATGCCTGTGGTTATTCAGATTTTCATATAAATGTGAAATATCAGAATTACAGCTCAAAAGTCGACAAAAAAAAGATGTCAACTTTGCACGAGAATTACAGACTAATAAAGCATTTTTACAAAAATCGAAAAAACCACAGCCATAGAAAATATAATGCATATCTTGATTGCAAAATAACATTGATTTCTGTGCTACACTTTTCGTATAATATGAGGACAACAAAACCCAAAATTCAACCGCCCAAATCTTGAAAAGCCTACAGCTAACTCGATATAAATTACGGACGTCGTTGCGGAAGGCATGGGGGGGACGGCTGCGAGCGCTTATGTCACGAGCGATAAAGACAGCAATATCCCAAACGAATAAATAACGCGGCCGCGCGGCCGGCAGGGAAACTTCTCTTAAATTGTAAGCATCAGGGTGATCGAGCTTCGTTTGGATTACAACTCCAAAATACTCGTGTGTCTCAGAGATAAGGCGGCGTTTCAACCAGAGATGACCGCTCTGCGAGGAATGTGTTCTTCATGTACCAATAGAAACGCTAAATTTACCTATCGTCATGCAGCACATCTCTGGTGGAAACAGCTGAGCGGAGCGAGGCGAGGTAAATGAAGCGTTTCTATTGGTTAATGAAAAACTACACATTTCTCGCAACACATCCTCGCACATCTCTGGTGGAATCCGTTTCCACCAGAGATGTCTTAGACTAAGCTGGATGGACCGTTAGCTCCCAAAAACACCCACATAGTAAATTAACAAAAAAACATAGGACAGTTTTTGTCCTGATAAATTGCGTAGTTCCCGCTTCTTCGCCGATGTCGCGGGCGATAGGCAGCATACATTTATCAAAAATTAACACCAGTTTTTTTTTAGCGAGATGACTATTTTAACACACAAACATAATAACTTCAACTATGGCTATATTTATTTATTTATTTATTCCAATAAAATTACACAGCATTACAGTAATTTACCAATACGCTGCGAAATTAAAAAAATATTACACAAAATAAAACAAATAAAAAACAGAAATAGAAAGAATTAACTTAAGAAAAAATACTAGATTGCCTATCATCCATCATCTCACAAAATCTCAGACATTCATGGCATACAGTCGACCAAGGACAAGCGAGCAGATCACACTCAAGTGCTGCCGTCATATAAAAAGATATACCATTAAAAATGTTACCTGTCAGTCGCAAGGACATCAGAAATAAATCACAGCCTCTAAAGAAGGCTTAACTAAAAAATAAACTAAATGTAGGCAAAGTTAAGTTATCAAACCATTAAAATAGCGGCTGCGCTCTAAATTTATCTCTTGACAGCTGATAGTAGATGCCATCTTTGCATACTACAGACTGCTAGTAACTTGTCGACTGAACGTATGCGATCAATTTTGCTGATTAGCAGATTCCCTGCGAAACATATCACGCGGGAATTCTTATTGGAGACGGGCTGGGTCATTCACTTTGGAGACACAAAGGCTGGAGCAAAAATAAAATAATCTCGAGATATCAGTATATATGAGAGATGAAATTAGCAACTGTGGCTTCTATTCTAATATAGTTCAAGAACCAAGAAACTTATCTACAATACAATACAAAGACACTTTATTGTACACCAGAAATAGTAAGCGATACAGCAAACAGGTACACAAAGAAAAAAATACAAGGTAAGCAATAGGCGACCTTATCGCTTAAGAGCGATCTCTCTATTGCTTCGTTTGGCGACGTGAGAATGGAATTCTTCAGCGTGTTAAACAGCTTTAATTAGTTTTCGTTGAATATTTCATTTATGTTTTCATTGTTTGAAAATTTCAAACTGAAATATAGATGAAAAATAAGACCATCAAAATGACCGTACAAAAAGATTCAAAAAAATCACATTGTAATTCTTTGTCATCGTGATTATAAAAAAAATACAGTCATTATCAATCGTTTATTGACAATGTACTCCGCGAAAAGAGGTCATCAGCGTCGAGACGAACCGTAATGCGTAATTGAAATTCTAGGGGTAAAGCAGCGATCGGCAATTGATAAACTACACTTGGAGATGCGGAAGGCCAGCCCGGTCGCATACTATGTATAAAACATTGGCAATCATATTAAAGGAGGTATAGTGACAGCAGTACGCCGAAAGTGATGAATATGAAGCGACAATAGTAGTGTCTGGCCTCACTTAACGTCGAAAAAGATAAACATAAGTATGCTTTCGTAACGGGAGCAAAAAGCACGTAAACCGTGCATAATATGTGTGTGCTGCCATTGCATTCGGAGTGTGTTCTTCGTTTCTTTTGTGAGCATATGACGTATGGATGGTACAGTCAAGGGCAAAGATATCGACACGGCCAAAATTGCAAAAATATGTATACACAGCCTTAATGTTAAGTGCATAAAGTCGTGTATACATATTTTTGTAACTTTGACCGTGTCGATATCTTTGCCCTTGACTGTACGCAATAAAAACGTGACGGATGGGACACATCGGAGCGTTTACCATACGAGTACTTTAACTTTTTTTTGAGAAGCGATGTGGACGGTACGCAATAAAAGCGTGACGAATCAGGGACGTCCTTGCGTTTACATGTCAGCGTGTTTTGAGCACCAATGTGATTGATCTTTAAAACATTCCCAAACATCGCAGGCGCAGGCCTCAGCTTGTCACTTACGCTTACGCTTAAACCGTAATTAGGTACGAGTGCGAGTACTTACGCCCATATTGAGACGGCGAAGGTCGCCGAGACTTTCGCTACGCAGCACAGCCCAACCAGAGTATCGGAAAATCTAGCCGCCTACACGAATCGGGGCAGTATTGTGGCAGTTGCGTGCGCGTCCATCTAACACACAGGGTTAAAGGAAGGTTGTCTATTAACATTCAAATTGTCAGCGTTAATCTTTATCTAGTGATGATTAAAATTAGTAGTGGATTCGATTTGTAGCATTCGAAGATGGCGGATGTAGACAATATGTAATTTTGCTATTTCTGTTTCTTTGGCTAGTTGAAGTATAATTTTGATAGTGTTTTATGCGGCGATTAACCTTAACAGTGAACAGTGATCCCAAAATCCTATATTGCTCTCGTGTCTAACATTTTGTAATGCGCAAGTGGTCTCCACGTGGTTTCTGGAATTTTACTATCAAGTTGCAAAAACTACAATCACCGTACAACGTGCCTCTCAAAGAGAGTTTAACTTGACACTGGCGAAATTGTCCTATTAATTAGGACAGAAAAGCCATATTTTAAAAGAGAAGAAAATTAGTAGTGACGTAGCGCTGTAATGATTCGATTTCTACCGTATTCAAAGTTTAAAGGTTAAAACTGCGACACGCTGCGTCCGAAGATATACCTAACACACGCTTCTGTCTATCCGGGTTTCCTAAGGAAATCGCTACAATTTGCATCTAGGTTCAATAGTTCCACCCTTCGTAGACACCAATTTTATAAAAGGAATAGAAATGTCACACAAGCGAAAAATACGAGGCGCCTACAAGGCTAAAAGCAATTTTTTTGTAGCTCTAACTAACTTCATTGCAACAATCAATTTATCGCACAGAAAGAGGTACAAAAAGATCACATTTAAGTAATTAGTGAGAACCGTGCTAAATCTTACAGTAAAACAAGAAAATGTGCGCGTATTAATATCAGCTGAGATGAGAAAAAAACTACGGACATCAATTCTGGAAGGAGATACACATTTCTATTATTTCTGTGGTCTTAGTCGTCAATAGGTAAGGAGAGACCCTAACACAGCGCTCTTTTCCCATAAACCCCATCGAAAACACTCGCATCACGCATTACCATATAAACAAGCCGTGTTGACATTGGCCCACCGTTACTGTTCTGTAACCGATATCAGGAGCCCGCATTCCGACGGTTGTTTTCACAGATAAAGATTACACTAGATAGCGCAAACACCTCAATCTGTATGAAAACCAACCGTGTCACTTTTTTATAAATATCTACTGTGACGTCTCAAGAGCGAATTAGCGATGTGAATTCCCCGATGTCCGCGCAAAATCGATTCAAATGCGCCGCCCGCCCGCGCCGTGGTGCTCGAGTCAGTCACTAGTCATGATTAGTCAGTTAGCGGTCAGTCTTTGTATGGGGCCAACCCCGACGTTTGGTCGGGGTTCGAAGACGCGAAGTAGATGCATTTGCGTAATCTAGTGTAATCTATATCTGTGGTTGTTTTGTTAATGAGAGGCGATTGTTCTCGAGCGGCACCTACGCCACGTGCTTGCTTGCACAAGCGGCGCATGGGCGAACGCCCCGGGCAGGTGAGCGGCCTTGGGGACCCGACAACTCCTGATATCACCACGGAATGAACTTAGCTCCAACCATACAGCCCAGGGAACTAAAAGAGACGACCGTAAACATGATATCTGGATGTATCCGCCCAATGTGATTGATGCGCACTGCATCTCTCGGAAAGGTCTAGAACTGCAGTTCCTGCATGAGCAAAATTCGGATTGGGACCTTTACACTAGCGTGTGCAAATCACGATGTTGCTCATGGTAAACTTAAAAACTTAAAGGTGTAATCCCGTGTTTGAAGATTGAACCCACGATCCTCTGCTTGAGAGTGCATAAGTCAATCCACTCGGCTCGGTAGCTTCTTATTTTACCACGGGCTCATAAACTTGAAGCCATTAAAAAGCCGCCAAACGGAACTCGTACGTTCGCTTTCAATCACGCGTATCAACAGCCATATCTCCGCCAGGTAAGGGTACGTGGGAACGGAAGTTTTAACGAAGTGACAACATTACGTTAAAGTTCTTTCTTCAGTCGAACGGCAGATAGACGCAGCCTGGTCGCGTGTCGCTGCATAAGGATCGGATTTCGTTCCGCAAACTAGAGATAACTGCGATGTGAACCCGCGTACGAGGAAACCGACGCGAAACCTCCAGCCCTTGGCATCCTTATAGATCTAATTTGAATAAGAAATGCGAGGTTACACCGACATCGAACCGAGCTCCTTGAGAACAGCATTCTCGCGTTAGTCACGCTGCTAACATGGTCGCTGCGCTAAAAGCGGCGTTCTAATAATCGATATTGTCTAAAATAGCCCCGTGACAAACGAAACCGAATGTGACGCGTGATGCAACGCTCCCGAATTTAGTGGGGAGCGGTGCATCGGCCGGCGAAGCACGCCGGGTCGCGCGACGCTGCCAAGCTGCTGGCATTTCGCGCTAATGACACGAATAAGATATTAGCGCGGATAACTGCGGCGCCGCGCAGGTATTCGGGACGCGTGTCGAATCAGAATTAAACCTGTGGGAGTAGCGGGTGTCGCAAGAGGTCCCAGCTCCACGTGGCCACGAGATAACAGGGTATCGGCAATAATGCCCGGTTCACATTATTCCTGTAAAACCTTTCCAGTAGCATGACACTGCGGTGCTCGATCACCTTGTGTAACTCGTTTGAATTGTGACCCCGCAATGTATCGCTACTGGCACGATTTTACTGGTATAATGTGAACCGGGCATATAAGGGTTTCTGTGATAGAGTATCGTAAGGTCTTTGAGATCTTTGAGATTTGAGTCATGTTTGGGATTGGTTCATTGACCCAATTGCAAGCAAAACAACACTAACGTTAAACGGACCTCACGATCAACATCTATCGATATTCCACCTTCCAGAAAACCCTCATTGTGACCATCCAAGATCAACGCCACGTTGTAGCCAGTAACATAGTGTTGAGAGAATGAACTTGACGCTACACCACACCCAGTCACAGAGGTTACTAACACGTAAGCAAAACTGTTGGCATTGCGGTGGCATGCTAGCCGTTTTTCTACGAAAAAAGCTGGCGCGTCTCTCGGACCGCCTGCTTAGCCGTGACTGGTTCCCGACACCATATGCGGGAGAGCACCGTTACTGCAACAAGCGAGTTATGCAAGCCGCGTATTCAATCTTGCACGCGACCGCTTCTAAGAATTCGATATGCAAAACGTGTTCGGGTGGTGGAGGAGCTAAGGGTGTAGAGGGGCGCCACGCGGCCGGGTCGGAGGTCCGGCCGCATTCCGCCGCGCTGCACGAAAGTGAAACCGCGGCGACCGACCGCTCAGCTGTAGAAAGTCCACGATTACATCTCGCCAGCGCCGGACGAGCAAAAACTGCTATCTCCGCGCCGGGTCCCGGGAAACGAGCCGCCCCGGGCGCCGTTGCGCGGAGAAATTGCCAATAACAGCTACAACTAAACGATTCCTTTCATTTACTTAAACACCCGCCCGGCGTGGCTCGTTGAAATGTTGGATTTCACTCAAACTAGCCGCTGACCTGAGGCGATGGCCCACAATAACGCTTTGTACAAATAAATCATTCAGCTGATCCTATCGACGGTTACGCTGCTCGCTCGACGCATCATACCGCGTAATTTTTAAAAACTTTCATACTGGTTTGGAGCCAGAGCCAGATGCATCTCGCGAGCGGTAGGTAGTTGTTGCTATTGAAGTCACGAACATCAAGTCTAATAACCTCTGCGCGGCATTCGGCACTATTTGTTGGGTATAATAAATTCCGTATTAGCTGAAGGCAAACGATGAGTCACGTTCGCAGGTATGATATCAGCGTATCGGTGACCGCCGCCATTTACGCTGATTACATTCGCAAAAGCCGAATTCGTGTTTACAAAGCGCAATATATCGTGGAATAAAGAACATATAAAAACTGTCCCAAACGACCTACAGCGGGAAACGAAATTGATTCACAAACGAGTGTGGCCGCCGCGAACCAGTTCCGATCGGCCGCGCGGTGCGGGGAGGCTTCGAAAATAGCAGTTGATCAAACAAAAACTGCAATTAGTCGAGCGACAGCAGTTTACTGCGGCGACCGATAAAACGGCTACGTCAGGAGGCCGGCGGACGGCCTTGCGCGTCACGGAAAGTCCTACAAGCAACAAAATAAACTCAAGCAACACTCACTAGGTGTAGTAGCTATCGCTGCAAGTTGTAAACAGCGCCTAGGCTATGCACCGGGTCAAAGTCTTCATGGGTATGCAAGCCAACTGGATTGGTTTACAGACGATCAAATTTATCACTGTAATGCGCAATTCGATATTCGATATCTTGGTGTTAGATACGCACGTAATCGGTTTAAAGTCGGAGGAGTTGGGCCTGAATTTGTGGGAATCGAATAAAAATATGAATTTTAGTGACTGTTTAGTTTAGCAGGATAAAACAAGGACTTAATTATGTCCTTCAGGAGATATACTGGTGTGCGCTTGCTATGCGCAACCAATAAGGTAGTCTCAATAAGGCATAATCTTGGGTAACCAAAAAGTTGATAAATCCAATATTGTCACCTTAAAGTTCAATAATACCTGATCTGAATCAATTCTGAAACTTAACATAGCACTATCTCAATTCTAGCTTACGATTTAAAAAAGCCGCATCAAAATCAGTGTGTCTGTGTGGAATTTGGAAACTATGCCAGTATGAATGCCACGGATAGATACAACATAGCAGTCAGAATTATTTCACCCCTCTTTTTGTGGAGATTAAAAACATGGCTGCCCTGCTAGACACCTGGAGATCAAACTATGAAGTATTGCCATGTTATTCACGTTAAAAATTTGTAAGAAAAAATAATAGCCGCAACAAAGATTTGACGAAGTGTGTTTTACCAGATTTCTTTGTCATCAAATCTAACATTGAACCTAAAGAAAAGATAGTGGCTACTATTGAGGGGAATACTAATATACAAATTGTATGTCACTTATGTCTATTCTATCTATAGGATTTAATAATAGAATTTATTCATCAATTTTGAATTGTACATTTTTATAAAAGATGCTTAGTACCTACCCTGTTTACTTGGTTAAAAAACGAGTTGTGGTACCAAAATATTCAATAAACTTAATAATTACTGAATAATGACATTTTCATTATAATTATACTTTAGCAACAATTTATACAAATCAACCTAGTCTCCAATCAAACAAAGCTTATGATGTATTTGGCTAAATGTTTTTCGGTGACATAATTATTAAACTGACCAAATTTGAATAAGACATTTTTAAAAGAATCTCTCTTTAACATAAAAATAAAACATATTAGACCATTGGGTAAAAAGTTGTCGCTGAACAAAATGAGACAAACTTGAAGTATAAAATAATGTTTACTTGATGATCACAATTAAGTTAAAATTAAAAATCAATAATTAGATAAATCATTTCCTCTTTGGATGACAACGAAGATTGCAGCAATCTGTGTAATATGAATTTAATATGGTACAATTAAATGAATCATTGCCCAATTATGTCATTAGTCAAATAATTTCCATCATTTGTTAAAAATGTTTTGATAATCCTGCTAATATTTTAAAATTTTATTTATTTTCACAATCCGATTTCCTTCACATTAAAATGGCGGGACGGATTTGTATGAAATTTGGTATGAATGTCTGTAGTAACATATAGGCTACTTTTTATCGTGACATTCCCATAGGATCAGAACAAAAACTCAAAATTTCAAATATTGGATTAAGTCATAAAATTTGGCACAGTTGTTTTTAATGTGATGTCAATGAAAACCAATACAATTTTTGGGAATTCTCATAAAAACTGGATAAAATCCTTGAAATTCAATTCAACTGCTTGGGTTGTGTGATGCTTAGGGTAGAGGTTTATTAAGGAATATATTTTTTAGCATGCAGTAACTTCCACTTGAGTAGTATTAACATGTTTACTTACTTATCAATTTCGTTAATAGTCTAAGTTTACCTGAAGTGTTCAAAACCTCGACAAAAATTTTAAAAACAAACAATAATAATTTGAACCAAACTGGCAGATTATTTAAATAAATTTAGAAGAAAGAAAGTCTGGGAAATTATAGCAGATATCTGGTAGAATTTTTTAAGTTAATATGTACTTTTGTTGAGTACACAAAATAACTTTAACTACATCCAAAAACATAATAGGTATGACACCACAAGGAAATTATCTGCCATTGTTATAAATTATGTTAACACAGGCACCTGATAGTAAAACTTAACATTCCCTTGCGTAGTTCGAGAGAAAAAAACTATCTTATCAACTGTTATCATGCTACACAGCTCTCATCACTCATCTTTATCACCAACATGCTGATTATTCTGTATACCTGATGTAGGAAATAATTAATATTTTTACACTATCAGGTGTAAAATTTACACCTTTTCAATGGCACCAGGTAAGATGTGAATAATGGTTGTAAAATTTTTGCTTTTTATAATGTAGTTATTACACTGGGTGGTTTGTCACACTTTATTGCAATCTCAAGGTCAGATTATGTATTCATTGCACAACACTATTGACTCTGAGCTAGTCTGACTGGATATATTTTAGTTTTAATTCTTATAAAACTACCTAGTCATAAAAACACATATTGCTTGTTTTTATTGCCATGCAGTATACTGACATTGACCATGTAACAGTTCTGGTTAAAATGCAAGCCAAGCCCTTTCCCTTCATGGTAATTTTAACAACTTCCTGCACAAGCAATGAGCTACTTTGTTTACTTTGTCCTTGGAAACGAGTTTTTGGGGTCTCAACTCAACAGAAAGTATCTGCTAAGTTTTTTCAGGTACTTTCTGGAACTGGTTCTTTTCCCTGCTGGACCTGACCATAAATTGAGTTTGAATTTGGAACTCCTAAAAAGTTTGAATTCAAGTTTGACAGGTGTCAGGAAACTAAGGGCATGGGCTAACCTTGCAAAGGGAGTCTGTTCCACGTGGTAGACATCCGTGATGGGTTCCGTGCGCATGAGACTGCGGAGCCGCTCCTCAGAGAGCTCCAGCAAGCCATCACTCGCCGTCTTGAAATCAGCTTTACTCAAACCACTTATAACACTCATTTTGAACGTGTACTCTAGACGACTGACAATCGAGTCGAACGAAACGAAGATTATTATACTTTCGAACGATTCACAATAGTCCTTAAATTCAACGTATACACTTATCAGTAAAAATGAGGCATCAATTAGGCCACATGAAACATTTTATGCCTCCGGGTTTCTCAAAAGGCAACCGAGTGCTCTCCCTTGTCATTGCGAGAAGCGGTTACGGTTTCATTCAAATGCTCCACTGTTAATTGACACGGTTATTAAACAAACATTTGTATCACTTCATCATATTTTTCGCAATGAAAAGTAAAATAATTTGTTTATTTACACTCGCGATTCGGTAAACTTAAAATTGACAAGCGGCGGGACAGCTGCGCATCGACGAGTCGATCGCACTTCGCCGTACACGTTTCTGCCGTTATGAACGTTGCAACTGGTATTCGTACTCGGACCGACCGACACCAAGTATTTTACTAACTAGTACCTGTTCCGTGTCGAGGTCTAATATCACTGTTCTTTCAAGTCTGTCACTTCACTTAGCTAAGTTCTGTACTTCATACCCAAGTAGTTTTGTTGTTATATAATAGATGGCGCTATAGAAAAAATTAAGGACTTCAGTAATAATACCACGCATTTTCAATGGAAGATGTAATCGAACATTTTCCTGTCTGTTATTTTGGTTGTTATTGTAATGTTTCGAGTTTTGTTCTAGAAGTAAAACCTATTCTACGGATAGACGTTTTCCCGCGCTTAATGGATTTAAGCCTAGTAGTGACATCTGTAAAATTGAGACGACGAGAATTAAGAGAACGCATGAAACGTCAGTTATTACTTATTCTTGGCAACGTTCCAACTAGTTTCAAACTACAAAGCATAGATGGCAGCTAACGATTGAGCGCGAAAGTTAGTGTTTATGTTTTTAGATAGTGCCACGAGAGTTGAAGTGAATGATTATTACGCAGCGCAGATTCGTATCGTACCGTCACCGTCCCGCTGACGCTAATATTGTTTCATACGAGTGAGAGGGATGGTACGATACGAACTTCGATTTTCGAATTTCGAAGTAGCCCTTCTGGGTAATGTACGACTTGTACGCATGTAAAATCCCGCAGTAGCGATAAACTAAAAGCAAAATGTGATGCCGTCTCTATTTGTTTTGTTCGAATAGACGTAGACGGCATCACATCTAACCGTCAATTAACACTAATCAATGGATGGTGAAACAGCCCCTTAATCTTTAATTAATAGTTTATTTTCCATTGGAGAAAATTGACAGTTTGTGTGGTAACTTGTACATTGTATCCATTCCATTTTGACCGCGGGCTTACTAGGGGGCGCTAGGGTAATTAATTAATTAATTAAATAAATAAAGGTGAGTCTCACGGTAGTTTCATGTTCAAAGTATAGCATAATAATATATATGTATATACCTATACATTACGCTGAGGCATTAATGCTGAGTTGAGTCAACGGCCTTTTCACTTTTGCGGCACCCACAAAATCGTGTAGGCATGTATTTTTTTTTGTTTTGTGTTTAATGTTCATTTATAGTTTTTATTTTTGTTGCATTTGTGTGTCTTTGTGAATGTGAATAAATGCCTTCTTTCTTTCTTTCATATTAATAAAACAAGCATTTAAAAAGGAACAACAATTTAATCAGCTTTTTTATTACGTCTCCACACGTGTCTCAGGAGTTTCCCGAAGAGCACGCCGCCGGCGACCGCGAACTCCTTGAAGTAGGGCTCCGCTGCCAGCCGGGCCAGCCACGCTTTGCATTTAGGGAACCTAAAAAAATAGTTATTTGATGCAAGGCTGGAAATATTACTGTTTGGCGCGAGTGCTTATATTGAAACCCGAGAAAGGTGAAGCGTTCTAGGACTGAACCACAAGCGAAGCGAGTTGCTCAAAAGAAGAATCCTGAGCGTAGTCGAGGGTTTCAAGGCACGAGACGCTAAATTACTTTACAGCCGGGTCGCCTAGTCTACCCCTTCCAACACTTTCATTACACGCCATACACTATATTCTTTAATAATATAAGTTTCCCGTAAATAGCAAACAGAGACATGGATGCACAGAAAAACCAGAAAAAGAGACCAGCACGAACCCAGGTCCCAGCAGTGTCCAGCAGTGGTGTAGGGGTTATAGCACGCAGCACGGAATGCTGAGGACCTGGATTCGATTCCCAGTGCTGGTCTCTTTTTCTGGTTTTTCTGTGCATCCATGTCTCAGTGTGTGTTTCACGGGATACCCGTAAAAGCAACAAATTTGTAGTTGAAATAAAAAATACGAAAAGACTCCATTGATCATAAAATAAGTTTTATTTTTCAAAATGCCCGGGTTCGATTCCCGAGCTGAGTACAGTTTTTTTTTAATCTATGAATGCAGAGTTTTTCTTGTTATTTAAATCGATGACATGGTTCCTAAGAACAGAGATCTTCGTATGTCTTATAGTTTCAGACTTACCCATACCTACTGACCGATCTAAATAAGCCACCCTGTACACTGCATGAACACGCATAGACGTTGAAACGTTGATATCATAAGGTCGCGGGTGAGCAAAGTAATGAGGGTTATCGTTTTTTGTCTCACTAGATGGCGCACTGTTGCGTGAGGTTTTTAAGTATGGCTTTCAAGTCTGTTATTACGGGCGTGAAAACAAAGTTTAGATTCAAATCATATTTAAAACACCTTAAAACCGTAACATAAAAATATCGAGCATGCCACAGTGTTGCATAGTCCCCGTTTTGTTCGGAACAAAGGGAGGAACAAGGTTTCCGAAAGACAAAACTGTCTCAAAACACAGACATTCATTGCCCCGAAACGCATATTTGCCATAATTAATTTCAGATAATGCAAAATATTTACAAAATTATTCTAATTATAAATAAACCCGCGTACGTAGCTCACCCAAAAACTATGAGATTTGACATTTCGGAGACCTCACGCTACACTAGCGCCTCTAGCGGCGAATTCATTCGCGATAGCCCTCATTCCTTCTATTTAGTTCATTTTTAAGGACCTCCGCAAAGTTTCGCCGGATTCCCAAAACCCTACTTTCAAACAACAAAAAGTTGGAGAACCCACGACTTTGGCACTTCAAAGGTCAATATCTCAAAAACGGCTAAACACAAGGTTCAAGGTGGGATGAGAAAAAAAGCACCCCCACTTTACGTCTATGGTACTGTAAAAAAAATTTTTTTGAATATTATATTGTACCATTTTGTCGGCATATCACTTGTGTTTCCCATATTTCTTTACGGTGCAGAGACGTGGACACTGAGAGAAAGCGAGAAAAAGAAAACAGACGCCGTGTTCTCCCTTTCTTCAGACATGGCTCGCGTCGAGATGATACATCTGTGGAGCGACAGGTGCTTACAGGATGGATCGCCTCCAAGCCAGCGACTGTGGATCCCAAATGTACTACGGTCCAATCCCTCTCCAAATTTAAAAGAGGCCCAGTTTCTCGAAGCATATTATATTAATGTGATAATATCAGTGTTTTGTTTCATTTTCTCATTCAATACACGAGACAAAACACTAAGATTATTAGACTTTAGCTTTGAGAAACAGGGCCCTGCAAGAGATGTATATTGATGACATACTTGTCAGCATCTACTGGATGGATGCCCTCCAGGCCAGCGACTGTGCATCCCAAGGATATGTCAGCCAGGGTGAGGCGGTCCCCGGCGACGTAGGGACTCGACTCGAGGTAAGTCTCCACGATGCCATAGCCCTCCTCTATGTTTCTGATGTGGGTGCTCGAAGCGCTGTCTATCTTGCCGATGAAAGCTGGTTGCTGAAAAATTAACGTTATTCTCTTGAGCTTACCGTAGGTCAAAAGGAATTATTAGTAATAGCACAGATTACTTAATCGGGTGCTAAGTTATTGAGTCTAAATCAAATCAGGCAATGTTGTGGCCAGAGGGCAAAGTTTCATTCTCAGGGCGATTCTGATGAAATTCGGTATACAGATAGTTTTATCCCGGAAAATTGCATAGTTCCCGCGGGATAGCGATAACTGAAGTCCACGCGAACGGAGTCGCGGACAACAGCTAGTGGATCATATCTGTGCTAGTACTCACAGAAACTTCTAGAAGCCGTCGGAACAGCATGCCAGCATCGAAGAACAGGCACTGGTCGATGACGGCCCGCGTCTTGAGGTCGGACGGGTACAGGACCTCTTTCTGCTCGCCGCCATATTTGCTCAGCAGGTACAGGTTGATCGCGTGGCTGGAATCAGGCAGACAATTCTATTTGCATCATCATCATATGCTGAAGGGGTCCATATCGGCTCGCATACTTATTGGAAGTCCGAAAGTAATGTTTGTCAGAATGATCGTTTGTCATAACTCTTTTCTCCGAATCCAAATTGTTCAGAATTGTTATAAAACAAACCTAGAATAGATAATAGTACAACACAACAAGTAACCTAACCTAGTGCCTAGCCTAACCTATAGTTTTCTATAGGATTGCCATTTAAAAAATTCAGAAAATTTAAGGTGGAAAAAAATTATGACAAATGATGATTCGGACAAAAATTACGGTATGACTAGCGAAGAGTATGCGAACTTTGGCGCTCCCCAACTGAAGACGTCCAAGAATCTATCGGTTCGTGATCGCCACTAGAGAATCTTTCTCCCTCAACGGAGTTTGTATGTATGTGTGTGTGTGGGTTTGTGTTGTGTGTGTGTCTGAACGGGACAGGACACGGGCTACTTTTTATCCCGATATTCCCACAAATCTACGTAAAATGCCAAAATCTTAACCATGCTAAGTCTAAAGACATGAAATATCGTACGGATATTCATCAGACAACGTAAATGAACACCACGGAAATTCCCGTAAGAATTTAGTAAAATCCCTTGATTTCAATTCAACTGCCACACCTAATGGTTGACGCGAACGAAACAGGGTGTGAAGGCTAGTATAACATATATTTTTATACCTTTCTGCCAGCGTAAAGTCTCCGTCCTTTAACACCGGAATAGTAGCCATAGGATTGATCTGTAAAATAAAAACAGGGGAATAATAACTTAAGCAATCTAAACTCTGTCTAGTCCTTAAGTATGTTTCCGTTGCCTAATACCCTACCCATATTAAATGATATTGTGCCGGATAACTCACGTCTTAAACGCCGAGTTGCGTTGCTCCTAAGAAGAAGGGCTACGGATTAGCCCGAAACATGTCGCGCTAAACTCGATTTAAGAAGTGAGTTATCCGGTACAATATCATTTTAAAATGTATTGATTAAAAATTGTACTGACAGAGTTTATTTCAATCTTAAATACACTACTTAAATCCATTTCATTTATTCATACTAATCTTAATCTTTTTCTTAATTTGTAATCTTTTTTATTTTGTTTGGATTTCTTTCATAATCATACATAATATTTATTTGGACTGTTAAGCATAGATAATTATTTATAATTTTAATATATGTTAGCTCTTTTAGCCTGCAACACAGAGTTCTCTAGTAACCCTAGTGCAGGCAAACGTGTAGCATAGATTTTTGTAAAACATTCTTATTTTGTTATCTTGTGCTGCTAATTATTCGATAAATCATTATTATTTAATATGAGTGCAATGAGTCTCACGGTAGTTTCATATTCAAAAGTAAGTAAGTAGTAAACTAAGTAAAACGGGTTTAAAAATTAAATTGAGGGATTCTCTTCTCGGTAACCTTGTCCACGGGGATCCAAAATAATTATATAGCTACGTGTGTGAAGTTTTTTTATATACATATACATTTTTTTTCTTTTCTTACTTCTGTTTGCAAGTTTGTACAATAATGTAGAATGAGGTGGTTAGGTTAGTTAGGTACTTAAGTTAAAATAAAATGAGCGCTTCTCGCCAATAAACGTTACAGTTTGGCGAGTAACACTAAATGTAATGCATGTTTAATTGTTTTAAGTTATATAATTAAAAAAAAACCCTACCCATAGTACAAGCTTTGCTTAGTTTGGGACTAGGTCAATGAGGGTTTTTCGACAGGGGAAATATCGCTAGACATTCCGTTTGACATTTCTGTCACGCTAGTGATTGGATTGAAATATCTAAATGAGCCAATCACAAGCAAGACTGAAACATCAAACGAACCTCACGATACTAACGCCATCTAGCGACATTTCGCCAGTCGAAAAACCTTCGGAGTCAATGAGAGCTTGCGTTTTCGCGCTCACCAATTGGCGCCACTGTAGACAAAGGTCCTGCCTGAAGTGTAGTTAGTTTGTTATTACAGGCGTGAAAATAAAATTTACATTTAAATCATACTAGCTTTTGCCCCGTAACGCATACTTGCCATAATTAATTTCAGGTATTGCAAAATATTCACAAAATTATTCTAATTATAATAAATAAACCCGCGTATTGCACCCAAAAACAGTATGTATTATTTGACATTTCGGAGACTACACTAGCGCCTCTAGCGGCGAATTCATACGCGATAGCCCTCATTGTCCCATGATACATATTTACCTTTCTGTACTCCGGCGTGCGATGCTCCATTTGCAGCAGGTCGGGCTCCTCGAAGTCGAACTGGAGCCCCAGCATGGCGCCGAGCACGCGCACTGCGTTGGACGGCGGGCTGGCGTCCCGCTTGTACAGGAGCAGCCGCGCCGCCGACGCTGGAAACGTCATCGTCAGCATAAGCTAACACCACAGATATAGATTACACTAGATAACGCAAACACCTCAATCTGTATGAAAACCAACCGTGTCACTTTTTTATATCTACTGTGACGTCTCAAGAGCGAATTAGCGATGTGAATTCCCCGATGTCCGCGCAAAAACGATTCAAATGCGCCGCCCGCCCGCGCCGTGGGGCTCGAGTCAGTCACTAGTCATGATTAGTCAGTTAGCAATCAGTCTTTGTATGGGCCAACCCCAACGTTTGGTCGGGGTTCGGACACGCGAAGTAGATGAATTTGCGTAATCTAGTGTAATCTAATATCTGTGGCTAACATCTCCATCGTTAGGCCATATTTAATGATAAACCGGATAAGGATAAGACTGCGCGTTTCAACCAGAGGTGTGTGAGGATGTGTTGCGAGGAACGTGTTTTTCATGAACCAATAGAAACACTTCATTTACCTATCCTCATTATTATCATCTGATCTCGACCTATACCGAGCCATCATTTAGGTGCCTAACTATTTATTTATTTAGAAACGAACAGTCCTTTAAAATTAACTAAATCCTTTCAGACATAAGTAGTCCATACATAGTAGTACCTAATACTAATATAATAATATCGATTATACTCGTATGAAGTAGGTAGTAATAAATTTGCTAATTTAAGAAGAAATTAAGCGAACAATACATTTTCAATATATTTGCTCGAAAAATTCCCTTTCAAAGGATGTTAGTATACTTACTTGGCTCGTAAGTTCATTTTATCGCACTTAGTGCGATTTTTGTACAGTTATTTTAAATTCTTTATTTTAAAAGTTTACAAGCAAAGAATTTTAAATGACAAAAATAAAAAAATATCGACTACGTATACGTAGAAAAATATAAATATACAAAACAAGTAATGAATTTGCAAAATTGATTGTAATTATTGTAAACTGTAATTTAATTAAGTACCTACCTCAGATTTTATTGATTTCCACCTATTATTTATTCGAAAAAGTCGCAGTGGCTGAACGCGTCGAACCTTTGCCTGATAATTTTAGTTAACCTAATTAAAAACAAAACTTACGCATGCGCATTATACGGACGCGCCATTTTTGTAAAACTTTGCGTTGTTTTGTTTTTATTTTTCAATGTTGTGTTATTAATTGCCTATTCTCTCACAAATGTATTGAAAAACGTCGTATACACGGCTGGCAAGGTTTTACAAACTCGTGACGTGATGAAAAGCCTTGCGGCTCGGGTTTATCACTCGTCAACTCATTTGTAAACCCTTACTTTTACCAACCTCGTATCACAAATAACCATTACAGTCTTTGCGTAGTAATCTAATCATTGTTTATAACATCTACTTATCTCAATAAATTTATTTAAAAAACACGAAGTTTTATCTATTACCTACCTACGAGTATCATACCGTAGGTACTTACCGTAAATAAATATTTATTTGTCACACAAAAAGGTGTTGAATAAACAGTATTCGATGTAAAAAATAATAAAACACACTTACTTATCTTGGTATATTTAATGAAATAAACCCGGATACCCCACGTCCTAAATCGAGTTTAATTCTACCATCGCTCTAAATCGATGAGCTTTACTTTTGATTCAAGCTTCCAGATTCCGGAAGGGCTACGAATTAGCTGGAACATGTCAAGTCGATTTACCAAGACGTGTTCTTAAGTATTTTCTATTTTGCGAGGGTTTCCATCAAATGGCTATAATCGACAAGGTATTCGTAAATAAAGAAAACCGTTGTCGCCCAGGGCATTTATTATCTATTCTGTGCCCAGGGTGCACTGGCTAAAAAGCAACTCTTATTTTCTTCTTTCGATATATGTAAAATGTGATTGTTGAGCTACGACTGCCTACGACGTGTTTTTGCATAAAATTTACGGCCGAAATGAATAATCACCGGTAAGTCAATTTCGCGGTTAGTATATTATCACCCTGATTAGGAGATAACTCTATTGTTATATTAACTTATTATCTCACTTACTTCCTCAATCTGTCAATTAAAACATGGACACACTGCATTAACAATGACACTTATATAAAGCTACACAACAGTTACCTTTATTCCACAAAGTCTTGGTTATCCGCATGTTGTTGTTGAGATGAACTGAACACGACACGCGTCCAACCCACGGCGGACGCACGGCGACTGATTGTGTGTGAATCAAAAATAAAAGTGTGTTTAGCCTTGAGCGACGCCTGGCCAAACCGCCAAAGTACATCGGTCAATCACCTACAAGTTTTAAAAAGTGATAATCAAAGTCAAAATCAAAATATCTTTATTCAGTTTAGGCTATAACAAGCACATATGAATGTCGTTCGATCGTTTGTCATCAGTATTTTTTCTCTGAATCCAATAATTGTTCACAATTTGTATAAAACAAACCTAACCTTACCTATAGTTTTCTATGGGATGACGATTAAAAAAGTTCAGAAAAATGTAAGATTTCAGTGGGAAAAAAAGTATGACAAACGATGATTCGGACTAAAATTACGGTATGACTAGCGAAGTGAGACCACGTTTCGCCGAGTAACGGTACGTCGATGAATTTGTACGCAGATGTATTGTTTCGCAGACTAACGTTTCGTAACTCAAACTTTAGTAGACTATTCAGTTGGCCTATGAGTCAGTAAGCCGAACAACTATTAATAGAAATTCGTTTAGCCGATTAATCACTACACATCTTAAACGTTTGCTCGAACAACTTTTCGTTTTCGAATTATGCTTTATTTTATATTAAAGTCAAAACAAACTAAGTCGCGACGCCAGCAGTTCGGTTCTGGCACTCGCCGGCAGCTGCCGCGGCCCGCTGACTTCGCTCGCTCGGCTCGTGCGTTGTTGGTCGCAATTCTACCTAACAATCCTTCTCGCTGACGCTCGTCGTCGCACCTAACTACATCTTGATACCATGTGATAATTCTGCTTATCGTGTTTCGGCGAACAGTTGTTGGGTTAACTGAAACAATTATCTAACACTGCGGACTACTCGGTGAAACGAATAATAGGCGCAACGAAATCATGCCAAACGTTGCTCGGCCTGCCAAAAGAAAAATCTGCCAATAGTTGTCTGCGAAACGAACATCGGCGAAATAACAGGTCACCCTAGCGAAGAGTATGCGAACTTTGGCGCTCCCTTAGTACATTTTATATGACGTTCTATAGAGATGGCGGCGTGCAGTCGGGAAAAATCTGGACGACTGGAAAGGGAGGGCCCAGACAGACCCGGACTCTCACCAGCTAAAATACCCGGCTGCACAATCCCAATTCCCTGGAGATTACACGGGGAGGAGGGTTAGAGGTGTTTCTTATTTACTTACAGCTTACAGTCTTGCTTTAGCCCGCCGTTGGGTACTTATAAGCAGGGATGTTATGGTGCTCCGATTCCGTTTCCGTTAAGTCGGAACTTCCGTTTAGTTTTACACATCCGTTTCGATTCCGGTTCCGTTTTTTGAAACAGAAGTTATATCGGATGTCAGTGCTTAGCGCGGCGGCCAAACTTGAATGATGAAACACAACAAAAACTTGGAAAACCCCCGACATTGTCACTTCAAAATTAAATATCTCAAAAAAAGGCTGAACCGATTTCGATAAAACATGTGCCAGAACCATCACCACAAACCCTGCTTTCAAATAAAAAAACCCGCATTAATATCGGTTCACCCGTTTAAGAGCTACGGTGCCACAGACAGACACAATTAGCGGTCAAACTTATAACACCCCTCTTTTTGCGTCGGGGGTTAAAAACAAACAGTTTTATACCAACCATTCGCTCATCGCCCCGCTTGCCACGCGCTACACTAACATCTCGTCCACTTATCACTCAGGCTCCGGTTCTGGTTCCGGTTCCAATTCCGTTTCTAGTTCCGATAAACTAAATTGAAAACATCTGGTTCCACTTTCGGTTCCAATAAAACCATATCCGTTACATCCCTGCTTAATATAAGGACCACGACGCACCGTTTGGGAACCACTGGTCTATGTAGATCTTTTCACCGGAAATTAACCAGAAAATAACCAAAGGTGATCTCCATTAAAACAAACCTTTTTTTACACAATGCATAAACATTTATTTGTTTTATTTTTTACCACGCTACAATATCGTATTTAGTAACCTTATCGCTTTGCCACAGCAAAACTTTCATTACAAGGTGAAACAAAAATAGTTTTTCTGATAGGTACAATTATAGGCTTTGTACTCTTTTTGTTTTGTTGTTTTCTTTGTGTATTATTTTTGTGTTTTATGTACGAATCGAAAATACAAACTGAAACATAGATGCATAGAAAAACCAGAAAAAGAGACCAGCGCTGGGAATCGAACCCAGGTCCTCAGCATTCCGTGCTGCGTTATACCTCTACACCACCACTGGACAGGAGTACAGACACAAATTTCTCCTATGCAAAACATATCTCAGCTTGTTTGTTTTCTTATTTAGTCACTTAAGCAGCGACACTAGCGACATCTATGTTGTAGCCCTCATGTTGTATGGATTTTACGGGAATTATCAACCCTGCTTACGAATAAATGCTATTATTCTGTTCTCGAATATTTAAATGATGACCTAAATTGTTTGTAATTGTTTCTGTCTAATTTGTTTTTTCTCTCGTATACCTATCTAATTTAATGTTCAAAATATAAATATAATAGGTAAAACATAGTGCAACACGAAAAAATGTAACATCTCTGTATTTATGCAGCCATCACCTATGTTTCACAAATAAAACACTTTTGACTTTTGACTTTGACTTTGACCGTAAAAGCACAGTGGTAAAAGTAGCAAAATTTGGAGTTGAAATAAAAAATACAAAAAGACTCCAAACCAATCTTAATTACAATAAAGTATTTAAATACAATCATTTTTTTAGTCGTTGAAATATGTATAAATATTTTTTAAATCCAAACTAATATAATAAATGTAAAAAGTAACTCTGTCTGTCCGTCTGTTCATCTGTCTGTTACTGTCTGTTAACGTCTAAACGAGTGAAATTTGGTGTCCATCTTCTTCACATAAATAACTTGACACACTATCCTACTAATATTATTGTAAATGTGCAAGTTTGTGAAGATTTTTGGATGTTTGGAGGTTTGGATGTTTGTTACTCAATCACGTCTAAACCGCTGAACCGATTTAGATGAAATTCGGTATACAGATAGTTTCGAGTCCCGGGGAAGGACATAGGATAATTTTATCCCGGAAATTTGCATGGTTCCCGCGGGACAGCGATAAACGAATTTCACGCGGACGGAGTCGCAGCTGTTGGCTAGTAAATACTAAATCAGAAATCAATCTGCTGCCGCCTCTGAGAATATAACTACTTATTACTTATAGTCAACTACTGCTACTATCCTAGAACTAAATTTAATCCTAATTCTCTTATATTACACAAGATTCATATAAACATTGATACTTAGAAGAAACTTCATCATCATCCCCCCTCTGTCCATGCGGCTTGGAGGAGGGTACCGCCGAAAGATTCTTTAAACTCCCCATGAGAACTGTTTTTTACAACATCTGTCCCCCTGTATTGTCAAACCCACCAACCTCAAACCCTCCTACTTCATGCCTCCTCCACAAAAAATCTTAACATGTTAATTAATTAATATAACTAAAAAAAAAGTAAAATTTTAGGTGTTTTTCGGTTCTGTCGCCCCTTTGATTCTGTTTTGTAATGTCTAAGCGTTTCTGTCTCTATGTTTCGTGTTGTCTCTAGTTTTGTGTATGTCTATTCCAGGTACACAACAAACTCGCTACAAAATACAACCGCCTGTTTAGAAAAACCTTTATTAACCGGTCGACAATATAACTACTTATTACTTATAGTCAACTACTGCTACATCCTAGAACTAAGTTTATCTAACCTAAATTACACTTGATTCATAAAACATTGAAGTTGAAGTTGAACTTCATCATGCCAACCAGTTAAGTCAGTCCTTTCTAGTCCATGTAGCACCCGCGTGCAATAGTGTCATAACACGGGCGCAGGTTCATTGAAAGTGCCGCGGCCGGGGCCTCCAACACTGCTGCGCCTGTGTGCAACGCACACCCTGTATCATAGGGTACAGCCACCATTTTAACAGATATGTTTGGACTTTTTTGCCTTTTCTCTACACTTTATCTGGCTAAATTCTGGATATCTCACTTTATTGAAATGTTTCGATTTTTTAGCTTTACCCCGTAAAATATAATTCGCAAACACGTTACTTAGTTGGTATAAGACAGAACCTCCTCTGCCACCCCACATAGTCAAGGGGTTTTGGAGACAAATCACGATGTGTCTGCGGCAGGCAGGCACTCGTTTGCTATCTGTATTATTTCCTTAACTTCATCTTCTGATAGTCTTTCTTCGCTTTCTTGCACAATCTGAAATTACAACATTAAACTTGATAAATAATATTACTTGACTGAGCTCAACCAATTCGACTGATTATTTGTGTTTGTAATTGTTAGAATAGGGACTGAAAAAATGTTTTGAAAAACACTACTCCAAAGAAAGAGATCCAAATCCATTAATAAATATTAATAATAATAATAAATATCATGGGACACTTGACACCAATTGACCTAGTCCCAAATTAAGCAAAGCTTAATTACTATGGATATATATATGGATACTAGGCAACGGATAAACATACTTATATAGATAAATACATACTTTAAATACATATTAAACATCCAAGACCCGAGAACAAACATTCATATTATTCACACAAATATCTGCCCTGGCCGGGAATCGAACCCGGGACCTCAAGCTTCGTAGCCAGGTTCTCTATCCACTTGGCCATCCGGTCGTCATTATGTACTATGTAGATCTGTATCTTCACCAGTCTCAATTTTTTGATGATACTGCCAATGTTCTAGTACTTGTACACAATTTTGTATGATAATAGTATCTGTTGAAAACAAATAAACTAAAACTGTTTGAGGTTGAAATGTATTCAGAAACCGGCCAAGTGCGAGTCGACATTAGCAAAAAACGGCAAAAAAAAAAACAACTTTTTTGTATGGGAGCCCCCCTTAAATATTTATTTTATTTTAATTTAACTATTTATTTTTAAAGTGATTATACAACTAAATATTCTTTGAATATTTCAAGTGCCTACCTACGTCTACCCATTATTAATATCAAGCAAAAAAAAACACATTTGTTGTATGGGAGCCCCCCTTAAATATTTATTTTATTCTGTTTCTAGTATTTGTTGTTATAGCGGCCACAGTAATACATAACCTGTGACAATTTCAAGTGTCTAACTATTACAGCAGTCTCAGTAAAAGGGTGCCGAAAGCACCCTTTGGGTACACATACTTAATAAAAACGATTTGATTTCATTTTACTGATAAAACTCAAGTGGCACTTATTTCCTTTTGACTAGTGTAGAAGTGATCTCCACACTACCACATAATTTTCAAATGGTATGGTTTTACTATTTGGCTAAGCTTTGCATTGAAAGGTTGAGAGCCTGTTGCCTTACTCCCTGTTAAGTTCCGTTTTTTTATGTGACAGATATCTTGTGATGCCATCTCTGTTAAATCTAACAAAATAAACGGAGTCAGTATCAAAAATAAAGATAACAAGAACTTACAGGGCGACAGATCAGAGGATTAGTCTATTATGATATTATGAATGTACTTACCAGCTGTATTTCCAATTCTGTCCGAGGGGGGGTGTTCACCATCATTAGTTTCTCCGTTTTTGTCAGTTTGAACTTCTTCATGGACTCGAGAAACTTTTGTATCAACTGCGCACTCTGGTTCTTGCAATCTGTGTTTTGTAGGTAGTGAACAGTCTGTGAACAGAACATTATGGAGATAAAGTTTATTCCGAACTAGTACATTACTTTATAATATTGTAAATTAACTTGGAATTCTTGTTTTTTTTTTTCATTATTTATTTACTTGTCTCGTATCTCACAACAGCTTAAGTAATATTATGATGCACAATGCACTTATTAAGGTGTAGATGACCACTTTCTAGGGCCAGTACAAACGGACTGCATTTCAGCTGTAACGTAACTGCCAACTGCCCACACATTTCAATGAGGGCTATCGTTTTTTGCCTCACTAGATGGCGCACTGTTGCGTGAGGTTTTTAAGTGTGGCTTCCAGAGTCTGTTATTACGAGCGTTAAAACAAAGTTTAGATTAAAATCATATTTAAAACACCTTAAAACCGTACCATAAAAATATCCAGCAACCACAGTGTTGCTTAGTCCCGTTTTGTTCGGAAAAAAAGGGAGGACAAAAGTTTCCGAAAGACAAAACTGTCTCAAAACACAGCCATTCATTGCCCCGTAACGCATAATTGCCATAATTAATTTCAGGTTATGCAAAATATTCACAAAAAAAATCTTATTATAAATAAACCCGCGTAGCTCACCCAAAAACTATGAGATTTGACATTTCGAAGACCTCACGCTACACTAGCGCCTCTAGCGGCGAATTCATTCGCGATAGCCCTCATTGTAGTCAGAGTGCAGTTGTGCCGACAGCAATCAAATTGCAACGAAAAATGTATGGGCAGTTGGCAGTTGCAGTTATGTTGCAGTTAGAATGCGGTCCCTTGGTGTTCTCAGTGGTAAAACCAAAAAAGTTAGGAATTATTGAGCTAAAAACAACTGCCTTTGTAACTACTTGTACTTGTTATTGTTGTTGATATGACATTTGCTACGAGGCACTTTGCCAGTGTCACATCAAGTCAAGTTGCACGGCAAAATCTAATATCTCATTATAGTAGAGTGATCACAATCAAAATCAAGGAAAGCACAGAAAATTTATACCTATAAACAGCAGGAACACTAACGAAAAACATTAATTACCCAGGGTAAGTTAGTTTTAGATCTTTTTTATTTATTTCTGTTAATTATTGTATATATTATTTGTTTGTTACCTTAAATGTTGTTTTGTCAATAAATTTAGCCAAAAGACAAAAACTATGAGAAAAAGGATTAGTAGCCTTTGATTTGAATAAATTTTAGTGTGGACTGTCAAATAGATAAAGTTACACAACGTCCGATGTTTGCGATGTTCAAAATTTTAACTATGCGCTCTCCAACTAATGCCCCCTAACCTCGTATGTGACGGTGGCGAGCGAGCCCTCGCGCTTGTGCTTCTTCTGTGTACTGTCCTTCAGTTGCTGCAGAATCTGCATCACTTCGTAGTTGCACAGGAATGCAGCGTTTACCTTTATGCTGAAATTATCACAAGAATGCACACTTTATAATCACACTCAGCAAATAACAAAGGAAATATATAGCAAATCAATAACTATAACTAAGGCTAATTGAATGTGGAAGAATGTGATTACGTTTCCATGTCAGCGTTTTATGAATAATTGTTTAATATTTTAAATCCGCATCCGTCTTGGTAATCTGTTAAATTCGCTGCATAAGGTGGCACTGTGGCAGATTTTTATAAATTTGAAGTACATATGCCGCAAGAGAAAATAACTTCTCTGTAAAAGGAATGCAGCGTGGCAAAAGCATGCTTTTTCGCATGCTTTGCTGCTAAACAACAATAAAAACATGTGACATTGAAAAATGAAAATGACAATGACATTATGACAGTGACATTATGACGTGACAGTGACAGTAATTCTAACTTTTTTTATACAGACCAAAAAAAATTAGTGCACTCCACCCACAGACAAAACAGATAGCTAACCAAAGCAAAAGGTGCAATCACGGCAGGCATGACGGGGAAAAATTGGAACCCAACTAGATTTACATAAAAAATATCGCAGCCTTCTAGTAGTGTAGAATTTATTATTTTTAGTTCAAAGTTTTATAGTGCTGAAGATATTATTTAAAGTAGAAAGTAAAAATGTGTATTTTAAAAACCGGCTTATGCCGAAGTTTGGGAATGAAATCGTTACCCATGTTTAACCAAACTGTTTGTAAATTGCACCATTACCACTGTTCAACTGACTTCTTGGGACCAATTAACGCGTCCTATGTTCATTATTTGAAATTACCAGTACCAAAAAATAAAATTCTAGCCACATACGTCTGGATTGATGGAACAGGTATCAAGTTACGGTCTAAAGATCGAGTTCTAGATAAAGAACCTTGTGATCTAAAAATGATACCCAAATGGTCCTTTGATGGAAGTTCAACCGGACAAGCAAAAACGAACGATTCTGACACGCTATTGATACCTTCTGCTATGTATCAAGATCCCTTTAGGAAGAGTCCACATGTCATTATTCTTTGCGAAACAGTACACGGAGATGGCTCGCCTACACCTACGAACCACAGAGCAAATTGTGCTAAAATTTTAAGTAGTATTACCGATCAGGATCCATGGTTTGGGATAGAACAGGAATATACTATGTTTAATGAAGAAAAATGGCCCTTAGGGTGGCCAGGAGGACGTGGCTATCCTGCATTAAAAAATAAATATTCTTATTGCGGTATTGGGCATCACGTGGCAGGAAGAGAAATAGTTGAATGTCATACTAGAGCAGCATTATACTCGGGTATAGATTTTGGAGGGTCCAATGCAGAAGTTATGAAAGGCTCGTGGGAATTTCAGGTCGGGACCACACCCGGCATTAAGGCCGCAGATGATTTATGGATGGGACGCTACTTGTTAGAGAGAGTTGCTGAGAATTTCGGAGTAAGTATCAGTTATCACCCAAAACCAATGGGAAAAGATCAACCAGGAATAGGTTGTCACCATAATTTCAGTGTTAATAAAATGCGATGTGATGGAGGAATCGCTGAAATAGAAAGAGTGTGTAAAATACTATGTGAAAATCACGAAAAGTATATGAAGCAATATGGCCTCGGTAATGGTGAAGATAACAGAAAAAGGTTAACGGGTAAATTTGAAACCGCTTCATTCGACACTTGCAAGTGGGGCGTTGCAGATAGGGCAGCATCTATTCGATTGCAAAGAAGTGTAGTAGCAGAAAATAAGGGATTCCTTGAAGATCGCCGACCTGCAGGAGATTGTGATCCTTATAGGATATGCGCTCTTCTCGCACAAACTTGCAAATAGTTCCGTAGAGCTTTAAAATATTTAATACTGGCCACTTCTCTGTCAAACAAATACAAAAAAAAAACAATACTTAACGATTTTGAAAACGGTACATCAAATTGCCTGACTGATGAAAAAAACGAATAGCAAAAACATGTAGAAAAATAAAATAAAATTAATAGTATTGGTTCAAAATCAAAGCGTTAAAAAAGTAATTATGTACACAATGAATCATCTGCTAAAAGCAATAATTCTCAAAAGACCACACAATGTTTTGGTAAGTAGAAAAAGGCATCTGCTGTCATGTAATATCAACCACATCACGAACAAGAAGGTTATGGACCGCTACATGAGGCTCCCATTTCCTTGTAATAAGATCTTAGCAACTTACGTGTGGATAGACGGTTCCGGTATTAATTTGAGATGCAAGGACAGAATTCTTAATTGTATGCCGTATTCTCCGGAGGGAGTGCCCGAATGGGCTTTCGACGGAAGCTCTACGGGACAAGCTACTACGGGCAGCTCAGACACCAAGCTATTTCCAATATCCGTCTGTAGAGATCCTTTCCGAATGGAGCCACACGTATTAGTTTTTAATGAAGTGTACATGGGTGACGGGAAACCAGCAAAGACGAATAACAGGAAGTTTTGCAATGATTTATGTTTAATGCACAAGGATCAGGAGCCTTGGTTTGGGCTTGAACAAGAGTATACTATGCTGGATGTAGATGGCTGGGGGTTTGGATGGCCTAAAGGTGGAGGGTTCCCTGCAGTCAAATACGAATATTCCTACTGCGGGGTTGGAGCAAAATATATAGCCGGTAGAGACGTAAGCGAATCTCACGCTAGATGTTGTCTGTACTCGGGCCTCGACTTTGAAGGTACCAACGCGGAGGTAATGCATGCCTGTTGGGAATTCCAAATTGGCACAACCATTGGAATAAAAGCCGCTGATGATATGTGGATGGCAAGATTTATATTGGCGCGAGTAGGCGAAGACTACGGTGCAGATATCACTTACCACCCTAAGCCAATGGGGATGCTTCACCCTGGGTGTGGAATGCATCATAATTTCAGCGTGAAGAAAATGCGCACTGCTCCAGGAGGCTATGGATTTATAGAAGAATGTATTAAGAAGTTAGAGAAAAACCATATGAAACATATGGTAAACTATGGTAATGATGAGAAAACGAATAGAATGCGTCTGTCAGGAAAATTTGAGACTGCTCCGTTTGACAAATTTTCCTGGGGCATAGCTAGTCGTAAGGCTTCCATAAGATTGCAAAGAAGGATCAAGGAAAACGATAAAGGTTTCATGGAAGACAGAAGGCCAGCGGCAGATTGTGACCCGTACCTGGTTTGCGGTCTGATTTTGGAAACCTGTTTGGGCTCAGCTGGAGGGGGTGGCGGCTGCCGGTAATTCTGTGCTGGTGCAGTAACAATGATAATTTTATTCTGTCCTGGTGTACACCTGGGACAGTTGATCCCGGTTACCGTCTATGCCTCATGTGTAAAAGTCAGATAATCTATTTTTTATAAAAATAACTTTTGTCATTATATTTGGATGTCACTTAACGTTGTTTTTATTAATTAATTTGTCTGGATTCAGGTTCATAGCTTTTGCATTTATATTAACCCAAATTATTTCCATATAATTATTGTTATTACCAAGTAATTATCTACCACTATTTATAATCGCGACACGTTACTAATTGTCTTGTCAGTTGGATCTCCTTCTAGTTTTCTTAATAATTTCGGGACCTTTTATTTTTCATATCCTACAAATCCCACTAATATTATGCGAAAGTTTGTGATTATTTTTTAGTTTGTTACCCTTTCATGCCTAAACCACGGAACCGATTTAGATGAAATTCGGTATACAGATAGTTTAAATCCCGGGGAAGGACGTAGGATAGTTATAATCCCGGAAAATTGCAAAGTTCCCGCGGAATAGCGATAAACGAATTCTACGCGGATGGAGGTGCAGGCAACAGCTAGTAAAAACACAAAGAAAAGTTCGGGACATCTGAGAAAATCCTAGGGGTAGAACCTTTGTTTTTTTTGTTTTATTCGACTGGATGGCAAACGAGCAAGTTGATGGCATAAGAGATCACCACCGCCCATAAACATCTGCAACACCAGGAGTATTGCAGATGCGTTGCCAACCTAGAGGCCTAAGATGGGATACCTCAAGTGCCAGTAATTTCACCGGCTGTCTTACTCTCCACGCCGAAACACAACGCAAGCACTGCTGCTTCACGGCAGGATTAGCGAATACTAAAATGTCATCTTGACATCCCATTAATCTGCCAAAGAAATAGCTAAATTGGTTATGAAAAGGTTCCACCCCACTCGACTGTACAGTGTTAAAGCTTGGCACGGAAGGTCCTTTTACATTTTGTATTTACCAACTAGATTTTTGTGGTTTTGACCAATAATTGTAATATTAATAATACAACATGACGAAGTAAATTTCAAATGTTGTCCTTTTTTAATACCTTCTAATATTTTGATTAATCTTGATTTTTACATGATTTTAAGCATCTTTAAAACATGATCAAGATTAAGATTATTAATATTTTTGTGTTATGAAGGACAGAAAAGTTAAAATAAAATGACGTTTATTTTTCTGTCTTGAACGGTTTGAAGGAACCCTGTGAGACGGGTTATCTCTTTCGTTCCTTTTCTTGCACACTGCCATAGACTACGGCTCATGGTTTTTGCTTTTTTAATCCGCCATGTTAATTTATTCTCTATTCTTTCCCTTTCGTCATATGGCGTGCTAGTGCGTTTGTCCGCCATATTAAATGAAATCAATAAAATAAGACAAAATGTCGCCTTACTAGAGTGCGTAAAATTATCCAACAACATCCAGTTATTGTGTGATTAAAACATCAAGAGGATCACAATGGAGAATTCCTACGGTGTGGGGGTCGTTAACAGATACGCTCTTTTTCTAGATGATGAGTCCGATCCTCTTGATGCGTTAAAAGCGCGAGAGCAGGCTAAGGAGCTCAAAAAGAAGACCAAAGAAGCCGAAAAGGAAAATAAGGGCAAGCCGGAAACCAAACCGAAGGCCGGCAGCGTCGTCGTCAGGAAAGGGATCAAGGAAACCCAAAATGTGAAGTCCCAAGACAACAAGAGCGGCGAACAACAAAAGAGTAAGGGACCCCCTCGCGCGAATGACCGCAACGCCAATGCGGAGCGCCCGCCGCCGCGCCGCCGAGAGGAGCGGCCTCAGAACGGCGCCGTCGACAACAAGGACGGCGCGCCGAGGCCGCCGCGTCGCGAGTTCGGCGACCGCGAGCGCAGGCCCAACTTCGAGAGGCGCAATTTCAACGATAACGGCGAGGGCGGCGAGCGCCGCGGGCCCCGGCCTCGCGACCCGCGCGATCGCGAAGCGCCGCGCGGCCCGCGACTGCCGTACGACAACAGAGGCAAGCGCGAGTTCGACAGGAGGTCCGGCTCCGACAAGACCGGCGTCAAGTCCGTGGACAAGCGCGAGGGCGGCGGGCCCCACAACTGGGGCACCATCAAGGACGACATGGAGGACCTGAACAAGACCGGCTCCGAGGGCGAAGTGGTCGAGGAGAAGCCGCCGACGGCGGCCGCGGCGGACGCAGGCGCCGGTGCGGCGGCCGGCTTCGCGGGGGCCGGCGGCGACGCGGCGGTCGAGGCGCCGGCCGAGCGCGCGCCCGAGGACGAGGTGCGCGAGCTGACGCTGGACGAGTACCGCGCGCTGCGCAGCGCCCAGCGCGCCGCGCCGCAGTGGAACCTGCGCAAGGCCGGCGAGGGCGAGGACCTGTCGCAGTGGAAGAACCTCGTGCTGCTCGAGAAGAAGAAGGAAGGCGGCGACGACGACGACAGCGACGACGAGTACGAGCTGGCCGACTACCCGCAGCGCGTGGGCCGCCAGAAGCGCGTGCTCGGCATCGAGTTCACCTTCAACGACACGGCGCGGCGCGGCGCGGCCGGCGGGCGCGGGCGCGGGCGGGGCCGTGGGCGCGGGCGCGCGGCCGGCGGCGGCCCGTCGGGCCCACCGGGCGCCGTGCGCGAGGACGTCGTGCCCGAGGAGCGCCCGGCGCCGCGCGCGCACCCGGCGCCCCCCAAAGTGGACGACAGCAAGGATTTCCCCTCTCTTGGCTAGACTCAGTGAGCCTTCGCTCTTCCCCCTTTTGAAAGAGTACGATAGAAATACAAATTAAATACTGTATGTACCGTTATTTTTGAAGTAAATATACAAAATATTTACACCAGTGTGTATTATATTACATAGAGTTTAGTCGGTTCTGATGTTGATCGTCTTTGAATCTTGGATTTGGCGTTGGCAGGCTTTTTTTAAATTCTCATGATATCATCTTGACTATGTTAATGTCTCGCCTGACGCGTGTCGAAGGGGGAGGATACTAAGGTTTTATTTTGAACACAATATGCTCCAATGCATACTGATCTATCTTAACAGTAGCTTTTATCATATTGTAATCACATCAGCTTGAGTTAACTTTAACAAGTTATAATGGATTAAGGTTTTAACTTGCAGACTGTGACAAATTGAATTAACTCCGTCACAACTTAGTGTAGAACGTGATGAAAATAACCCTTGTTGCATTTTATATCATGGGTTTGTGTTGACAAATGCAGACTGGGAACTGTAAATAGTTATATATGTTTAAAAGTTAAGGTCTTAAAATAACAAGGTTGATTTTGTTGTTACACAAACTTCTTGAAAAATAAACATTTTGTATGTGTGAATATTCTTCATTATTCTTTACTAACATTATGCTATGTCTGTCCACTAACTTGATGAATTAACCATCCGATTGACACCTTGCATTTCCTCCCCCATGCAACTTTAAACTTTTGCATACCCTGTGTATAATAATGGACGGAATATTATATTGTAATCAACTTTGTTACAAATAGCTTGTGTATTGGATCATATTTCATCTGGCATGTGGACTCTGTCCCTGTCATTATTTTTCCACATGGTATAGTATTGTTTAATATGAGCAGGTGGGCCGCTAAGGTGACTGCTCTGTAGGAGTAGGGAATATGGCAAAATGAAACTAATTGATGTAAGTAATATTGTATATTGACACATTTTGTCACTTTCACACAAAAACAAATTACTTAAAATTTACACAATAAAACAATACACGGTAGTTAAATATTCAACATAATAGAGCTATCACTTAAAAAATAAACATGAACTTACACAAGTGTAATGAGTACATAAGCAATAAATAGGGTATTTACATTTGTTCACCTCATTATCGGTGTTGTTGTTCTAAGAACGGAGTTTCTGGATGCTGTATAATTTTGAGCATAGAACTAAGTGTTACTTACAAAGAGCTCGTTTCATTTTGAAAATAAAATTGAACAGCCAAAATTCTCGTTCATATTTTCTGTCCCAGCCATTACAATTTAGTTATACAAAATGTTAAAATTAAAACAAAATGCTTGTTATGCTAATCGAGCCGTAGCTGGAGGAATGACAGGAGCTCTTACTTATGTCCCGTGTAAGCGATTACGTAGGTAAAGCTGACTAGCGCTGTTTGTAACGGAATATTTACGACGTATTTTTCCAATAAACTGATATTACAGATTCTACATTTTTTCAATATTAAAAACAAACTATTTCTATTACAATTTATCAGCGAGCAGTAACCGCCGCCGTTCGATAAGCGCTAGCGGGTATCGGCGGCGAGGGTTGCGCGAGGTTACGATATAATTTATAATTAGTGACGTAAAGCGTAATATCTAAAGACGGGGCCGAGCCCGTTTCACAGCCACAATACACTTCGCTTACGATGAAAGCGTTAAAGTACAAGTCCGACGCGTCGGAGCGTCCTAGCACTACGGTTCACTCGATGCCGAACGTGTTGGTTTCTTCGACGGCGAGGAGCAATTTCTCGTGGAGGAGCTGCGGCGTGGGGTAGGGGGGGAGGTCGAGGCGGTTGAAGCAGGTGTGCGCGCGCGGCAGCGACTCCGGCCGGCCCCAGCGCTCGATGCAGAAGCGCCGCGGGCCCGTCGACCCGCGCAGCGCCGCGAAGCCCTCGTAAGGGATGGACGACGTCCCCGTCACGAACTGCACCAGCCGCAAGCGCTGCTCGTTCGTGAACCTGGGGATAAATCAACATTTAGTATACAGTGGGTGTCCCAAACTGGGCCGCATGGGAACTTCGGCCCCAGCCCTCGTTCTGGGAGGAGGCCTGTGCCCAAGTGGGACAGTAGAAAACTGTGATGTCATCTGTCAAACAGAGGGTTGGTTGTGAGTTCGCACGTGAGTCCCGGGACGCCCTCTGTGTTTTACTTTGGGCTTATAGTTTCTTAAAAGGCCGGCGACGGGCCGATGACTTCTTCCTTGAGTATGGGCGATGGTGATTTTTTCCAATCAGATAACTCTCTTGCTCGTTTCCCTCCCTCACAATAAAGAAAAGATTAAAAAACTTTATGGCAACGGTATATCGTTGAGTCTATTGTGTAGGAAAGTGTATCAAAATTGCATATGTGCTGCCACCTAGCGTGGAATAGCGGAAAGACAACTGACAACTGTATATAAATGTATAGGTAGTGCCACCAGAGTTGAGGTTACGCACACAAGAACATGACATGTAACGACATCAGGATTTTGACAATAACTCATTCATTCTCCTTTTATGCAATCGGCTCTTTTTGTAGTTGTGTGTTTGTGTGTGTAATCAAATCATTCACTTCAACTTTCGTGCCATCGGATTGACTTGAAATTTGGCGTAGCGTAGGTAGGTACTAATATGTCAATCTGGTGACAATACAATAATCTGGCAGTGACATCCTCCATCAGGACCAGACCAGGATCGTCTCCGCAGGACGGAACTCAACGTTTAATGGCGTCGATTTGGAATCTGGTACGGAAATGTAGTAGGATGGCAATGCAACTACAGTCAAGAAAAATAGCTTGTATTAAGTATGTCATTTTTAAACAAAACTAATTTATAATATTGAATAGTTTAACAACTTTAGTTCTTACTCCTATGCCAGTAACACGCATGTCGTCAAAATAATTCAGTTCATGTCACTGTTTCCATTTTTTTTAAATATCATGTCTTTACCTGTCGATGGCCTGCCAGAACCAAAGCACGACGGGGTGGTGTTCGTGGTACCCGCCGCGGTAGTCGGTGTGCGCGCGCCAGTCGGCCACGTCCAGCTCGGGCGCGCCCGCGATCACCAGCTCCAGCTCGCGCGCGTCGAACGCGCCCACCAAGCGGGGGTCCACCACCTGAACGAACAAACAAATACTTGTTAGTACAACACGAAGCTGCCCCTGTCCCCCCCCCCCCTAGAGATTCTAAAAAAGTTGCCTAGTGTAAAACAACCAAACCAAAGTTATTACAATCGCCGTAGATGTAAGGCTCGTACCTACTATAAGTGAAAAGCTTATTGTGCTCTCGATTTTACCTACAATTCATATTTTTCTCATTCTCCATATCAGCTTGCCCCCTCATGGGCCACCGGCTGGCGACGCCCTTGTACAACTCTATATTAGCCTGTCCTTTATCGCTGACCATAGGCGTATACCTATAGGAGGGAGGGTGCCCACCCCAGGCCCAGGATGTTGGGCTGCCGATTTGAAATTCTGTAATACTGTTATCTTCACAGAAAAATCCAGGCCATGCGCCCCCTGAAAATAATCCTAGGTAGATGCGCCAATGCCGCTAACGCCTTATGACGACGGCAATGATTCCTTTACTTCTGACTCTACGATCCCTTAACTATCTTTAATTTTAGTTAAACCTTCAAATGGCTTCTGTTTTACCACACTAATATGCTGCTGTTTAGTAAGAGTAAACGATGACGTACGTGGTTACGTAAGTGACCTGCATTTGTATATTATTGGGAGATGAGGGGTTAGAATAGGTACTTCCGTATTCTATGTCAGGAATAGGTTGTAAATTTGCCGAAGAACTAAAGCTACCGAGATAGTTCGAAGGCGGCCGACGGTGCTGGCTGAAAATCAGCGCTCGGGTGTTTTAACTTAACACTGCTGAGCCAGTGTCCGATTCGCAACCGCAATGACAACATACTATCCTTCGTGTTGTCTATTTGTACTTAATTTGTTGTGTCTTGTGTTGTGAATAAATGGTCGACGCGGTCCAGATAGTCCTTAGAGCACCCAGTACCCAGTACCCAGTGACGGACGTACCTCGTGGAAGCCCCTGACGAGCCACTCGGTCTGTTCGGCGACGCCGCGTTCGACGCGCCAGCGCACGACGCGCTCCAGATAGTCCTTCTTATTCTTGTCGGTGACGGGCAGGTCGCGCCCGCCGGGCCGCAACTCCCGTTCCAGCACGCGCCCGTCCGCCAGCCGCTCCGACACCGCGAACGTCAGCTCCAAAGACGACACGCAGCGGGCTGTCTGGAATGACAAACAGATTTATGAAGAGCAGTCTTTTAAAAAATTTACCACCAAGGTGGGAAAAGCTAGCGGAAAAGAGCACTGATTGGCGCAAACGTGTATTCGAGGGTCGCAAGTATTGCGATGAAGCCTGGCTCAAGACACTTGCTGACAAGTGACAGAAACGACACCAAGGCGGTTCTGCACCAACCTCCGCAAACTTCTCTTGTCAGGCCTGTGGACGAACCTGTGGGCTATCGGTCAGGTGGGAAAAGCTAGCGGAAAAGAGCACTGATTGGCGCAAATGTGTATTCGAGGGTCGCAAGTATTGCGATGAAGCCTGGCTCAAGACACTAGCTGACAAGAGACAGAAACGACACCAAGGCGGTTCTGCACCAACCACCGCAAACTTCTCTTGTCAGGCCTGTGGACGAACCTGTGGGCCATCGGTCTAGTCAGCCATCAAAAGCGCTGTGCATAGGCAACACGCCAAATTCGTCAGGAATAAAGGCGTAGGCCAGACTGATTGAATGAAGGATGCGTTTATAGGGTTCCGTAGCCAAAATGGCAAAAACGGAACCCTTATAGTTTCGCCATGTCTGTCTGTCTGTCCGTCCGCGGCTTTGCTCAGGGACTATCAATGCTAGAAAGATGTTATTTTGCACGAATATAATATGTTAACTATGCCGACCAAATGGTACAATAAAAAATAAAAAAAAAATTTTTAGAGTACCTCCCATAAACGTAAAGTGGGGGTGGTTTTTTTTTCTCATCCAACCTTGTAGTGTGGGGTATCATTGGTCTTTTAAAACCATTAGGGGGGGTTGCCAAAACGATTTTTCGATTCAGTGATTTGTTTGCAAAATATTCAACTTTAAAGTGCAAATTTTCATTAAAATCATGCGTCCCCCCCTCCCCTCTAAAATCTAAACGGGTGGGTGGAAAAATTAGAAAAAATTCAGAATGGTAGTAAGTATATCAAACTTACAAGGAAAACTATAACGTTTAAGTTTATTCTTAAGAATTATTAGTAGTTTAAGAGTAAATTTATAGCAGCCTAAGGTATAAAATATACCTAAACTTGGAATATTCCGTACAAAATACGAAATCCTTAGAAAAATATTACTTAATTTTTTCGTAATGGCTACGGAACCCTATTTCGGGCGTGTCCGACACGCTCTTGGCCGGTTTTTTACACAGAAATAGATCAGAATCATGCCTGATGGCTGTGAATGTCCGTCAGTTTATATTTTGATGGCGTTCGATGGGGTAATCTATGCGTTCGATTGAAAAGACTGAAATTGAGGATGTATATGAAAGTCTCATGAAGCTTATATCGTTAACCGAAACCAAATAAATCTATGTGACATACATGATTACGTAGGTAGGTACCTAGCACGAAGATTCTTTAGTGATGATATGAGAATAAATAATTCGTGGGAATACGCTAGACATATTTAACGACGCGTACCTAAATCAAAATAAGTATTTATTCATTTATTTGGCAAAAGCATAAACAGGGTGTAACTATGATATCATGTCGTCAATCAATCCCATAACCTTGCCGTTATCATTCCAACATTGATTGCCAATCACACTACGGTACTTAGGTACATTCAACACGCGGATTCTACTAGTAGGTACAGTCAGTTTTCCATAAGTTTATTATACCTAAAAAGATGATTGTTATTTCACGAAAAAAAATTGTGACTTTCTTTAAAGGAAATATCCGAAATCTTAGCACAGATAATGTTGATCATAGACATAAAACAATTCATTCTGTCCCGTTTTAACCAGTCCGTGTGAAGGGAACAGTACTTATGAGCTTGTAGTTATTATTTAGCCGTGTTGTGTAACGAAATACGTTAAGCGTTTAGGTAAAAGTAGGTCGGAAGAACTGGCAACCGTCCAGTTGTGATTTCCGACACAAAAACACTAAAGAATATACTTATATAAATTTGGCGAATCGCAGCTAAATCTTGGCCCACTGGCACACCAGCAAGGAAGAAGTCGCTAAAATATCCGACAAGACAACTAATGTATTTGGAAATTGGTAGATTCCTGTAGTTTTTAAGCGCCGTCTTCGCTGTGAGAATGATGTCGATATTTTACAGTTAATTTGAAAATTATAAATATTGACATATACTTTGACACCCGTCAGCTTTGAGACCCTGGATCCATGGGGTCCTGGCGCACATAGACTTAAAAGATTTGCAAAGGCGTCTGGCTGACACAACTGGAGACCAAAGGGCCGGCAGCCGGCAGCTATCTCTCTCAAAGAATTAAATTGGCATTACTATTCAACGAGGAAACGTTGCCTGGTTTTCTACCTTGCTTCTAGGCTACCGAATTGGAAAAATATTATAGCTCACAAAAATACTTTATTTGATTGGTGATGTCAAATATCGAAAATTTTGAAGAATGAGAAAATATATAAGGAAGGTAAACAAGGTAGGTAGGTAGGTAGATTATCGCGGGAGCTGCTCTAAAATCAAGGTACGCGGAACAAAATCCGAATTTAATTCATAAAATAAGGTATAGAAGTGGAATGGTATGTAACGTCCTTACAATACAAAGCGCAAGTGTCAGTGACCTACGCGATAATATCCAACAGCGACTCTATAACGTGTCGACAAGCCGTAAGTAATTTATAATGAAATAACACATAGTTCAGAATTTTAATCGACCGCTAAAAACCCGTGAAATTATTGCATAAACTTGTACTTTGAGACTATCTATGAGGTCCTGTAATTGGATATGTGTCACTATTTTCATAATCATATTGTTTTATCTACACCCATTAGTAAATCCTCAATTATGCGTTCAAAAACCATAGGTAATGACCAGCATTACGACATTGGATTCTATTATGAACACGGCTGTATCGTAATGGTAATTTCATACATCATTACCGCACTGGGCGCGACCACGTGCAGTAGCAGGTCGTCGCGGGCGCAGCTCGTGGGGCAGATATACCTTCCTAGTTCTCGTTAATTCAGGTCATTCTCAATGGTTCGCGGAACACATGATAGAGGATTTAATATATGGATATAGATAAAATATTATATTGAACTGTACGTAATTAGGCCTTAAAACTCTCATGTGACCCTATTATGAAACTCGGCTACGCCTCGTTTCATAAACCCACACTCATGTTTTAAGGACCCCTATTACGATACAGTTGTATAAAATACTATTATAAGCTGTTGGTTCTCCTTTAGATAAATAAATAACGTTTCTTAACAAAATACTACAACCCTAGCGAACAAGTCATCTATCTCACCTATTTATCGGACTTAGCAGGTTAATCACCTTTGATAGCGCAGAAACTGCATAGTAAATGCGATAAGTTTATGACTAAGCGCAATATATGCGTTATAGTAAATTTCTATGGAATTCTACGGCCAATGCCGTCCTTTACGATAACAATTTGTATTATCACCACGTGCTTTCGCTCGCACATGGTCGACACAGCGCTGCCTGCCATCTACCGGCTGACTTCGAAACTAAAGCACCGTGACGTTGCGTAGTTTCGGTTAATGTCTACAGATGGCGCTGGTAGTATCAAAGCGTTCACGTTCAGAGATTTAAGATTACACCGAAGACCCATTACACCGTAACCGTATCATATCATGACCGTAATAGGAACGTAACAGGCAGGTGTTCTTTGTATTGAAAAGTATGAGACTATGCCCAGTAGTATGTTTCTTAACCATCCGTCGCCGGCGCGTGTCATGTATGCGCTTGATATTTCGTTCCTGACCGCTCCTATTACAGTCATCAGTCAGTGTAGTGGGTAGAGACCTTAATCTTTGGTACGCTAGTAGGTATTATTTGCTATGCAAAAAGAAATGTGAAATTTAGACTCTAATTGGGTTTTTTAGGTTTCAAATTACATTGGGGGGGCCCATAATAAACCCGAAGAAAATTGGACTCTAATAACGTAAGCTACAGATTAAACAGCTAAGATTAAGGTACAGATTAGTTTGGGGATTGATTTAGGATTACTGAGCGCGATCCTCGGCCACTCTCATCCAGTTACTGCCAGCTACCCAGCGAAGATCATCGCTCCACCTAGTCTGAGGGCGTCCACTCAAGAACTCGTTTACCACAGCGGTTATCGGTTCTTTGGCTGATATGGCCGGCCCACTGCCAGTTCAGTTTGCTTATCCGGTGAGCTATGTCGATGACTTTAGTTCCCTGTCGGATCTCCTCGTTCCGAATTCGATCTTCAGAGAAACTCCGAGCATAGACCTTTCCATAGCTCGCTGAGCGACTTTAAATTTGTGGACCAGTCCAACCGCTAGCGTCCACGTCTCGGCGCCATATGTCATGACAGGTCTGATTGAAGACTTGTAAATGTAAAGACTCGACGAAGTTTCCCATATGCCGCCCAACCCAGCTTTATTCTTCTTAAAAAAGTTAAAAAAACTTTAAAAAAAAATTGACTTTTTGCAGGCGCGCTAATGAGGGCTATCGCGAATGAATTCGCCACTAGAGGCGCTAGTGTAGCGTGAGGTCTCCGAAATGTCAAATTTCATAGTTTTTGGGTGAGCTACGCGGGTTTATTTATAATTAGAATAATTTTGTGAATATTTTGCAACATGTGAAATTAATTATGGCAAATATGCGTTCCGGGGCAATGAATGTCTGTGTTTTGAGACAGTTTTGGCTTTCGGAAACCTTTGTCCTCCCTTTTTTCCGAACAAAACGGGGACTATGCAACACTGTGGCATGCTCGATATTTTTATGGTACGGTTTTAAGGTGTATTAAATATGATTTTAATCTAAACTTCGTTTTCACGCCCGTAATAACAGACTTTGAAAGCCATACTTAAAAACCTCACGCAACAGTGCGCCATCTAGTGAGACAAAAAACGATAGCCCTCATTCATTATTGTCGAGCTAGCGCGCCTGCAATCTTTTTAACTTTTTAATTTTTCGCTGACCATAAACTATGCACTTCACCTTCTGATATGTAAAGAATAATGTCAACTTTTACGGACATTTTTGAGAAAAAAATATTATAACACATAAATAGTTACCTGTAGCCACCTTAGCGAGGCGGCGAACTGCGCGTCCAGCGCGTCGACGTCTTCTAAAGCTGGCGCCAGCCGCAGCAGCGCGCGGTACAGCGCCCGCGTGAACCACGCCTCCAACAGGTACCCGTGGACCAGAGCCAGCCCCAGCACGCGCCCGGAGAAACGGAACCTGACGAGTGCACCATTCATTATCCTCCATCCCAGCCTATATACGTCCCACTGCTGGGCACAGGCCTCCTCTCATAACAAGAGGGCTTGGGCCATAGTTCCCACGCGGGCCCAGTGCGGATTGGGAACTTCATTGATCACCCGCGACCTTATGACGGCAACGGTTGTAGTGGTTTGTTAGTCTAACATGGTAGCATGGTGTACGGTTGTGTTGCTCTGAACCTCTGAAGATGAGCTCTGGTTGAGTTCGAAACGTGTCAGTGTAGTGTGGTGGTGGTGATAGATGTTTGTGTGATTTGTGTGTGTTCTTACAGTGTGGAGGTGGAGGAACTGCATGAACACGCACATCTTGCATAAACTTATATCATAAGGTCGCGGGTGAGCAAAGAAATTATTTTAGTTCATTGATATGGACCTCCGCAAAGTAACGGCTGACTCAATAAATTATGATCTATCTACTCTGGTATATCTAGCGCCATCCACTAAGACGCGTGATTTTGTCAAAATTAGACATTAACGACATTGTAATAAGAACCACGGCACGCGTCATCGTGAATGACTCTACCTATATCCTACTAATCCTATCCTACAACACAACAAACAATAACTATAATAATTATAACTTATTCCTAGCTTTAGCTAAAATGTAAAATTATTGTGTAAGACTGTTTGCTTCTAAATTAAAAAAAATGCGAAAGTTTGTGAACACGTGTGTGTATGTATAGGTTTGTTACTCCTGCGGCTGGATGGATTTGGACGAAATTTGGTGAAGCGATAGCTGGACGTCTGGAATAACACATAGGCTACTTTTTATCCCAATACTCCCAAAAAAAAAACATCAGATAAATAACACAAATGACGAGTCTACAATACAAACTAAACCTTGTAATTATAGCGAAACTCTACGTTGAAAATATCCAATATCCCTTAAAAAACACGATCCTTAAATCACGAAGTAATTTGAGATGCTTACAAGGACTCTGGATAGAAGTGGGTGCTTGGCTGTGCACCGTCGACGTAACGGTACACCGCACCTTGACTATTACGTACAATATGGCGCCATTCATTTATTTATTTAGGGGTCTGTCATGTTTTATTTTTTAACCCCCAACGTAAAAAGAGGGATGTTATAAGTTTGACGCCCATATCTGTCTCTCTGTGGCATTGTAGCTCTCAAACGGATGGACCGATTTTTATGTCTTTTTTATGTTGCTTTTTTTATCAAACAGCTGGCAAGCGAGCAGGCGGGTCACCTGATGGTAAGTGATCTTCGCCGCCCATGGACACCTCCAGCATTATGCTTAGGTTATTATCCCGAAACATTGCACAGTTACCATATTACAGTACAATTACCTCCACTATCACACTCGGCAATTCTACAATGATTGAAACAAAGATTTGGTTATGTCCGCGACAACGTCTAATCCCAGGCTTTGTATGTGAAGGTAAAAAGCTTGACATTAAAAAACAAAACAAGTAGTATGTAATTTGTTGTAATTTTTTTGTAATTTACCTTTACGATTTAAACCGAGACATTCCGAGTGTCGAAGTGGAAATAATCGTAGTGTACGCGAGATAGCGATAAATAAATCTTCGCACATGGAGTCGCGGGCAACAGTTAGTACGTAATAAATAACAGCGAGCTTTGTTCCAAATCCAATTAAACCAGCCAGTGACACTGTCATTCAATCATTGCCTACAGAATCGTTAATTATTTGCGGTTAATTAGCCATTGGCCGCGGCTAAACTATAACAAGAGCGAAAGTTTTGTTGTGCAATCGATATATCATAAGCTCAGGAGCTCACGCCCTTCTCATTGAATTTCTAACGGCTTAGCGCAATTTTTGCAAAATAAATTTTAGTATCCCGCTAATATTATAACCTCCTACGCCCAGAGTCCTTTATAAAGTACTAATTGTATTTCGAACTTCAAATTTGACTTGGGCGTTAGGTTAGGTTAGTTAAACGCGAAAGTTTGAAAATCTATTTGTTTGTTTTTTACCAATTCACGTCTAAACCGCTGAACCGATTCAGATGGCATTCGGTATAAAGATAGTTTGAGTACCAGGGAAGCACATAGGATACTTTTCATCCCGGAAAATTGCATAATAATTACTTAGTTCCCGCGGGGTAGCTATAAACGAATTCTACGCGGACGAAGTCGCAAGGTAACAGCTAAACAAATTTTAAAAGTTTGAAACTAAATTTGAAATAACATTTTATTATATCAGTGTAGCAGAGGCTCGAGTTCAGTGTTTTTTCTACTATAGAATAAAAGCTTTCGTTCCACCAATTTCAAATCAGGGACATTTAGGTATACTAGTGAAAAGAAAAGAAGGACCGCTTGAGCTTCATCGGTAAAATTGCATGTCGGTAATTATGATACATAAGTTTATGTAGGTACATTTAAATCAGCCAATTAAATAGTCTTTCAACTACAAGTCCGTATAAGAACATCCGCCGATTGTCGCAGCCATATCAAGTCGTCAATATAAAGTCCAGCCAAAACCATTGGTGTTATTGTCCGGGCACAATGTAAGTAACGGTGTCGTTGGGAAGCCGCCAGGAACGGGGTTTCCCTAAAGGGTGTCGTAGAACTACGTTAGTTAAAGTTACCTACCTATAACTATGTCTATGTAAAAAGTGTTTTGTGAAATAAATCATTATTATTATTTATTAAATTTGACGTTCCAGTGACATTGCTGCCGCGGCCAAGAAAAAAAGTCCAAAAGAAAGTTCAAGTCAAGAATACCCGACACCGGCGAGCAAAAACTAGTGAGTGTTGAGGAAGCGAAAGATGTTCGTAGCAGGAGGAAACAAATATACACCAACCCTTTCGTTGACTTTATTAATAATTTTTTTTCTTTACTTTTATACTGTAATTTTTAAGTATTTTATTTGTAATTATTTTATTTTGAAAAATGACTTTCTGCCAAGTTTCTTGCGGCGCATTCTTCTTGGCAATGATGGTAATTTAAAAAAAAAGACGTGTAAAAGTGCCTATTACAGCCTATTTACTGAAAAAATGTTTTGAATTTGAATTATTCAATCTTTTCATTTCATTTTCAATTAGAACACACTTGTTTTAGTGTAAGTATTAATTTTTTTTTTCAAATGTTTCCATATCGTGACAAACAATTAATTCAGATGGCGTGCAGTGCAGAGTTGTCCTAGCCGAGCAAACGAGAAAAAAGTACTAGCGACCTTTTTTACTTATAATTTATGGAATGGTTTTGTATTGTATTATAATTATAATCATCGCGGACTCATAAAATATGTATGAGACGGTTGTAATAGCTGCTATTTGTATGATTATGGATAATAGACGAGATAACTATGTCCGCAATGTATTGATTTGTTAATTGTATGTCGTTACCTGCGATATGGTCCCGACAGTGGTGATATTCAAACAATAATTAAAGTTAACTATGTCTTATTGTAATACTAGTCTTTGCCAGCGGCCCCGCTTACAAAAAGCATTAGGTACATACGAGTATGGCAGTTGAAATAAAATCAAGTGCATTTCATATCTATATACTTAGCGGTTGAGATTTTGGGATTTTACATACGTCCAACCCGATCCCGTGGGAATATCGAGATAAAAAGTATCCTACGTGTTATTCGTGAGACCCAGCTATCTGCGTACCAAATTTCATTTAAATCTTTCCATCCATTTCAGCATGAAAGAGCAACAAACATCCAAACCCAAACTTTCGTGTTTATAAAATTAAAAGGTAAGATTCAGGCTCTGTTTCTCTGAGGAGTTCGTGATAAGTTCCTGTTATTTTATGTGACAAATATCTGTGACGCAGTCTCTGTTTAATCGAACACAATAAACAGAGACAGCATCATTAAATAACCTTCTTCTTTTTTGAAGTCGGTTAAATAGCAGCAGTGGCGGCGCCCGGCCTAAGTTTGGCGTCGGTAAGATATTTTTGCGAGGGCCTATGATGGTAAAAAAACGAGACACTACCCACCTCGCCGACGCCTAACGCCACCACTGGTTATCAGAATTTAAAACAGAAGTGTAGAAAAACTCACCATTCATGATGATTATCGACGAACGCCGACATAGGCGACACGTGCACCGTATAAGTATCGTTCGCCGAATACTCGAACAGTCCGTAGTAAGGGTTGAAGAGTTCCCGCGACAGCAGGAAGAAGAACTCTCGGCTCGGGCCTCCATAGTCCAGGCCTTCCTCGCCGTCCCAGAGCACGCAGAGCTTGCCTTTCTGCAGCTCTTTCTTGCCGCAGGACATGATGCGGCGGAACGCGTCTTCTAGCAGGTGCTCGCGGCGGATGTGGAGTCTGGAAGACGAGGGGTGGAGGGTCAGTCGGTTGAGAGGCAGTTTCGTAGACATTAAGATGCTAAAATCATTTTGGAAAGAGCGACTAGAGTTTTTGTAAAGAACATGTGTCGGGCCACGCGTAATGAAGAGTTCCGTACTAAAATGCGACAAATATTGAATGATTTAGATCAATTAATTACTAAATAAGTACTACAAAGCTGTAATAGTGACATGGAAAAACTGTAAGGGTTCCTTGTAGGACTAGGTTAAAACCAATGCATTACAATTCTATTACCCCAAAGTTTCTACTTTAGCTTACATCGAAACCTGTTTCCTAACGTTCCCGCAGCTTAGCCTGGAAATGTGCCTGCACTACAACAGTCAGCGAACCCACTCCCCGGCCCTTGGACGTAGCCCTTGGTTGAATTTTCCTGTAGAATATTCTCGAGCTTTATGTGGAAGGCACGCTCGGCCGAGGCCAAGTACAAATATCAGTGGACTCACTTTAGCTTTCCCGGTCCCTGTCCGTAGCCCTCGATCTCGATCTTCCTGTAGAAAACCCGCTTGGCCTCGCAGTGACATTACACGTCAGTGGACTCACTTGGGCAGGCCTTTTGGCCTCAAAAAGTTACTACAACAGTCAGCGGACTCACTTGAGCTTCCCCGGCCCCTGTCCGTAGCCCTTAGTCTCGAGCTTCCTGTAGAAGGCGCGCAGCTTGGCCTCGAAGTCGCGGCGCTGCGGCGCGGGCGCGCGCGTGCTGCGCGCCGGCGCGGGAGACGCGGCCGGCGACGCGCACGCGCGCCCCTCCGCCGGCACGTAGCTCATGATCTCCTGCTCGAACAGGCTGCAACAAACAGAGACGGAGGTTAATTACCTAGTCAAAGAAAGAAAGAAAAGAAAGAAAACATTTATTCGTGACATTTATAAAGCAGATAAAAAAGAAACACCGCGGACCGGGAGACGAGGTGTCGGTAGGCCTCCAACAAGATGGAGCGACGACCTGGTTAAGATAGCGGGATCGCGTTGGATGCGGAAAGCACAAGACCGGTCTGAGTGGAGAGCCGTGGGGGAGGCCTATGTCCAGCAGTGGACGTCTTTCGGCTGACATGATGAAAAAGAAACAAGGAAATCGATACAAATTTTGTCACGAAATGGTCCCAACTCAGCATGATGTCAACCTTGCGGCCGACGCTGGTCTTCCGTAAGAAATTCTGTTGGTGGTAAGAAAGCCGTGCTGCGGTTATCTAATCATCATAATCATCATCAGACGACCAGATGGCCTAGTGGCTAGAGAACCTGACTACGAAGCTTGAGGTCCCGGGCTCGATTCCCGTGTCGGGGCAGATATTTGTATGAAAAATACGAATGTTTGTTCTCGGGTCTTGGGTGTTTAATATGTATTTAAGTATGTATCTATATCTATATAATTATATTTATCCGTTGCTTAGTACCCATAACACAAGCTTTGCTAAGCTTACTTTGGGACTAGGTCAATTGGTGTGAATTGTCCCGTGATATTTATTTATTTATCATCCTCCAGTAGCGGACTAAGATCGTTCGAGGTCGGGGCGGCAAAGCTGAATGAGGCCCCTCCGGATATAAAAGTTGATGTAAGTATTGTTATCTAGGACTTGATTAAAAGAACTTATGGCCATGTAGAGGGTCCCTGGGACTGGAGGCCTAGGGCCGCCTCTTTCGCCCCACTGTTAGTCCGCCACTGTCATCATCATCAGCACGAAGATCCACTGCTAATCAAAGGCCTGCCCCTTAGAACGCCATAGTGAACGACAACTCGCCACTTGCATCCACCGGTTGCCCACCTTTAGCAAAATTTTAACAGTGAGCTAATCAAATCAAGCCTTATTTCAATCAAGACTTTAAAGTTTACAAACTCCAAGCCACAACCACTTAACGGTTTTATGCAAGATAATGCTCTTAGCTCGATTTCGATTTCCTTCCTGGCATTAACAACTTTCGATATTTCACCTGCTTTAGCTGCAAATTATTACTGACTAGCTTATGCCAGCGACTTCGTCTGCGCGGATCTAGGTTATCGCGCGGTGGCGCCCTCTACCGGAATAAAGGTATCCTATGTTGATCCTTGGGGTTCAAACTACCTACTTATATACCAAATCTCATTAAAATCGATTCAGTGGTTTCGACGTGAAAACGTAATAGACAGACAGACAGAGTTACTTTCGCATTTACGTATAATATTATAAGTAGGGATTACTGCTAACTGCACTACAAGAGACCTGCTTATCATCATCTACGGCTTTTACGTCCCACTGCTGGGCACGAGCCTCCTCTTATCTCAGATAAGGAGGCTTCCACGCGGGCCCAGTGCGGTTTCCTTCACGGAAAGGCCCATGCTAAATTCCAAGTGTAATTTTGCGCATAAATTCGAAGAAACTCAAAGAAGCATTCGAATGATCCTCTTGAGAGTTCATAGGTCAGATCACTAGGGTACCATGGCTTTTAAAAATTTTGTCCTGTGGCCGTATTTTCTAACGCGCTGGCGCTCGTGATCGCAACCATCTCTTTCTACCCTTATTGTATACCATGTGACAGAAAGAAGGGTAGAAAACAACTATGATTCCAAGTTAGACAATAAAGCTTCTGGTTGAAGTCGGACTACTAGGCTACCAGGGCTTTTCAAGAGTTAGTTCTTGTTAAAGTATAACCTCGTTAATACCACGGAAACAGTTGATATTATTAACAGTAAATTGAGACCGTCTTACTTAATTATATAGTCGCGTTTGTAACACTGTGCGTCGTAATTAAAACAATAAAATAAGCACCATGTGTGAAAGTCGGCGAACTAGGGTAATTACCAGAGCGTTAACTATTAAAGTTGTAATAAAGCGTGAGTCGGCTAATCGTTGGAATCATCAATCCTATGTTGGTCCTGTGGGAGGCTCGGGGCACGACAAACTACGAGCGAGAGACAAACTTGCAACTAGATGAGGCCATTAAGAACTTTAAGGGGCTGTTTCACCACCCACTGATTAATTTTAATTGATGGATAAATGTGATGCCGTCTTCGTCTATTCGAACAAAACAAACAGAGACGACGTCACATTATCCATCAAGTAAATTTAATCAATGGATGGTGAAACAGGGGGTAAGTCTCAGCCGGCTGAAGCCTAAGCACCTGAAGAAAACCTAAGAATTTAAAGACTATCGGGTCCTATATATATATATATTTCTATTTCTTAATTTTATTTACACATGGATAAGTTTAGTATATTTATGTATCATTCCGTGAGTCACAGACGGTTCTGACAGAATATCAGCGCTGCAGGCGTCCAACGCCTCAGCATTATGCTGAGTCAGCGGCCCTTTCACTTTTGCGGGGACACACAAAATCGTATATTTTCATTTTCGTATTTCTTTTTGTTTTATTTGTGTTTGCTGTTTATTGTTTTTTTTTGTTTTGATTTTGTTGCACTTGTGCATGTCTTCTTTCTTTTTTCGGTCTTTCTTTCTTTCTATAAGATTCTTATTAGTCCGTCAATTAGATTTCAGATAATATTGGGCATGTATTGTTTCTTTAGTTAATTAAACAGAAAATGATGTAGATATAGCCATATATAATGGGCAGTGTTGGGTCGCGAAGAGGAGTTTTTTCCACATAAATACTTCAAATTCTGGACGCATCGGATCATAAGATAAAGTCTGGATAGAAAACTGAATCAGATAATGCTGGTAAACTCTTCATACGACAGACTTATCCACATCAAACAGCGGCAAGAAGCATTATGTTTACAATTAGATGACGACAACCGTGTGAATATGTGTTACCATGTGAAAATCACTTATTGCTGGACAAAGTAAACTGTGGCTACACGATAACAACTTTTGAAAGGAGATTCTTTGCAACGATTTTCTTAACTGCCATGAAAAGCAAATAAAATTTGAAACGAGCATGAAATTATGTAGAACCAGGCACAAATAGTACTCTTGAAAACATGTTTGTTTGTAGAAATTAAATGTGGGCTACTTTACGTCATTAATTTCACGTTACGCCAACGAGTCTTTACGCATATTACGTACAGAGTTTCGTATTACAAAGTGTGTTTGGTGATTATTCCGTCTATACTTTTTATTTATTTATTTTTATATGTATAGTGGTAGCAATTTGGCCTAGCACCTTGTGTGGTATACCTTCCGCCGCCTAACTTAGCCTACAAGTTCATTGCCACGACTAGTACCACAAAAACTATAAAGGTATAATTCCAATAATTGAATAGGCACTATACCGTTAAGCGATTCGAACACAATCCGGGAGTAACGTAAAGACGTCGCATAAAAAATGTATCTCAAAAATGCGTCAAAACAAAGTGTTAAGTAATGAACTTTTAGGCGTAGTTTTAGGCAGATTTATATGGCGCGTGGTATATAAGGATGTAAGTTCTGTGGGGCCACAGTTCTAACCTAACCTACTTTTCCGTTAGCAATTCGTTTCCGTGTAGGGTTTTTCTTGAGAAAATAGTGTGATGGTTTCTTAATGCAAAATTATGCGTTTTGACTCGTATGCTAAGTAGGTAAATTTTATGCCAAGTAATTATTATACTAAAAAAGTTTATGCGATATTTCGGGCAAACAAGATTATGACAAATGATGGTAGGTAGCCCACCCAGCGCAAAAAGTTGCACTGTCGCTATATAAAAAACATACTATTGTTAAGGCGTGTAGATTTAAAAACTGTAGTAGTGGCAAAGGCACATGTAGCACCAAAAGCCAGAGATGTTAAAGCCATGTTAGAGCTAGTTACGACAACAGCAGCGGAGGAGGCTCCGAGTCCCGTATCTGCCACAGAATCGACGGCTTGTGTAACCCAAGGCTCCGCTTTCCTATTTCCCGTGAAATAATCTCGGCTAAAATGCCCACGAGGTGCAATGAACCGTGATAGATTATATCCAAAAAGACGAGAGCAAGGCCGGCCCACATTAGACAGAGACAAAACGCGGGGCTCTGGGCTAGTAACGTGTAATCGATTTAGGCGAGCGGTCGAGATTTACACCGCCCCGCCCCCCGCTCGTGATAGAGATTAGGTAATTAGTATAATTTCATTTGGGCCCGCGTACCCGCGACCTGCGTGCACGCACCGATCCGCGCTGATACCTACACTTGAATTGAATTCCGATTTGTTTAGTCGCGTTCAGCTCCAGAATTGATTGTTTATATTCAGAAGCTTAGATATTATTGGGATACGTTTTCTGAAATGGAGCGTGAGTAACTGTTACGTAACCACGAATTCGTAGCCAAAACAAAGGGGAGTTCAATCGAGGGCTTCGGAGAAGTGCCGGCTTTGGCGCAGCACGACGCGCCACCCAAACGCGACCCAGCCCTTTTATAGAACCGCGAACATCTGACCCATTTATAACCAACATTAAATTATATGCTCAATGTCAATGAGTGTAATTGCTTGCATTGTTTGATCGATCGCTCTGCTATTTGAATCACAAAGGCTCGGGTAATTGAGGAAACATTTCGGCCGTAAGCGTACGCTTGGCAAGGCCGCCTCCCGACGCCGCGAAGGGAATGACCTAAAATTACGCTACCATCAGAACAGATATTTCTCGTCGTCGTCGGACCGCGTTAGATTGTATGGTTTACAACGACCAGAGGAAACAGTTGACGCTCCAGCGCTCCAGCACGCTTTGCCGAAATTGGGATGTCCCAATTTTTGACAACATATAATAAATCGAAACCCATTTGGAGAAATAAGCTTTGTGAAGCGTTTTCAGAGATCAGATTCCAAAAATGTGATAAACTGAATTAAATAAACAAAATTTAAGTATTGACCCTCATTTGACCCCTGCAGTGTCCCGTCACAAAGGCAGTTATAAAGCAGGTCTACACAAGTCCGAAGTGTATACGAGTATTTCATTAAATTATTAAACTACGTTACAAGTAAATACAAAAGAATTGAAATATCAGATTTTAATAAAAAAATATCTATTTACTTACACACCATTAAATAAACATAGAAATAATCGAAGCTAAAAGAAGACAAATAAATAGAACCCTAAGCCGTGCTTGAATTATTGTCAAATTGTAATGCCACAGATTATGTTATGTACGACCTGAATTTTTCTAGGCAATAGAACGTGGCTGTCTCACTGTAACGTCATCCAGGGTATTTCATAAATAAAATATAAAAAATTAAATACTCATCCAAATTCAAAATCAATGAAAATGGTATCTTAGAAAATCCTATGCTTTCCAAAAATAAAATAAAAACTATAGGTTATTTTTTTTGGTGCATCCCAATTACGCGACAGTTTCGGCGTAGTGACGTATTGCAATGAAAACAATTGCTAATAACACATTTGCCAAGATCACCTTGCTGACGACAGCTGTACCGACGACTGACGTTGGCACGTGATAAAGTTCTTTATTTCAAAGAAAATATTATTTTGAATTTATCATATAAAATCCGAAAATATGGCTACGTATTACTTACATTTCTTATTAAGAGTCAACACCATAATAACTTAAAATGTTTAATAGCATTTTCAAGAAGTTTAGAATTATATCTTCAAATATATGTACCTAACGTTTCTTCCATACAAACTTATACTTCATGTTCAAAACTTACACTCCCTTTATACCCCTTTAAGGTAGAATTTTAAAATGGTGAAACATGTATATCCACTTATATTTTTTGACGTATATTTTCCCAAGGTTTATGATGGAGTATTTTAGAATTGAAAGGGTCAGTTAAATATGGATTAATTTAGATTTTTTTGCTGCTTAAGTAGTGTAGTAGAAAAAGGCAACCTGAGATATGTGTGCATAGGAGAAATTTGTATCTTGACTCCTGTCCAACGGTGGTGTAGGGGTTATAGTACGCAGTACGGATTGCTGAGGACCTAGGTTCGATTCCCAGCGCTGGTCTCTTTTTCTGGTTTTTCTGTGCATCCATGTCTCAGTTTGTATTTTCGATATAATTTAGAAGAGGCATTTTTAAATTTACATAAGACAGGGAAATGAGAGTAGACACAGGGAAGTGATTCAAAATGATTTTTTGGTCCAACAATGGACTCCACAGTAAATATGATACTAGTAAATAGAAATCTACATAATTTCTACTAAAATACTATTTTATCGTCCAACTAGTGTTTACCGCGGCTTCGCACACGTAAATCATTAGGTCCAGCAGCTGAAATTCCCGAAAATTAAATCGTTGTTTTCATTGACATTACATTAAAAACAATCATGGTCAAATTTCATGACTATAAGCCCAGCGGTTATTAGTTCGAAATTTTATCCCTATCTCGTGGGAATATCGAAATAAAAAGTAGGCTATTTTTATTCCAGATTTCAAACTATCTACATACCAATTTTCATGACTCTAAGCTGAGCGGTTTTTATTTCAAGATTTTATCCCTATCCCATGGGAATATCGGGATAAAAAGTATCCTATGTTGTAATCCAGGTTATCTAACTTTTCGCCAAATTTCATCCAAATCCGTCCAGCCGTTTCAGCGTGAAGAAGTAACAACATATTCACTCACTCACACAAACTTTCACATTTATAATATTAGTAGGATTAGTAGGATATAGTAGGAAGTAGGATAGTAGGATAGGATTAGAAACCTTTATAAACCTTCATTAAATAGTGTAACTTAACACAAATAATTAATATCTACGAATAAATTAATTTGCAGAGCCAGCCATAATTATTAGGTAAGGTTGGTTCAGTCAAATAATTAATTTTGTTGGTACAACACTAAATTTCCAGAGACTAACCGACCATAGACCAACTTCGGTGAGGAAAAAATTATCATGTCAATTTGACAAATATAACGGATTTTCGTCTTCCAATTAATTCAATAAAATAAACATATTTACACGATTATTTAATGATAAAATGATTGTTAAAAACAGTGGTGAGCTCATTGAGATGTGAATATGATCGGGATTGGCGTTCAAATGTAAAACTATGGAGTAATCGTGAAAAATTACTTTGTTTACACGATTGATTTTTTCCATTGAATAGTATTGTAGTGACGTTGCAATTGCAATGCTGTTTCAATAGCTAATAACACATTTGCCAAGATCACGCCACCTTTTGGCGTACAACTGAACTGAACAGCTGTAAACCGAAGTTCCACGGATGACCTGTTACGGCAAAACGTGACATAATTTTAGAAAATATGTTTCTTGTAATTTGGATTTCATTCCCATAATTTTCCTGTTAGTGCAACTTCGGTCGCCTATCATCGGTATGCGTGCTTAGACGCCGATGTTATCCGAGAATCAGGTAGAGAACTAATTGTTATCTTATGGCGTTACGTTAATAACATGACGACGGCTATGCTCACGACACCCGGGGCTAAAGAACTGATTTATGCTTATAATGCCGGCGTTCACCGTCATTACACAAGCATCCGGCATGTCCTACAGTCCTACGCATATATCATTGGGCTCCCCGAAAGTTAATGAGAGGAGTCGGTCGGCGCGTGCAGCGGCCCGCGGCCCGGTCACGCACCCCGGACAGGTGTGCGAGGTGTGGCGGCTCCAGGCTATCCGATCACCGATACTCCAACAATTGACGTCTTGATTCTGGCAACACTATTGAACTTAAGGCTTCACTAGTCTTTGACACTTTCAAAATTAAATAAAGAATGGATTGTAGCGTGGCGTCCCATGCGCATTTTCGTTATTTATTTTTGTTTTTGCTCAAAAAGGTAAAGGAATTTGGTCTATGCTATTATTTGTAGTACAATGTTTGTGTTAGTTATTTTGATAGTATGGCGTGTCGGTTCCACTGTTTGTTTTTAAATGTTAAATGTAGGATGGCCTTGATGGTCCCAAAGGAAGACCAGCGCCGGCTGTAAAACCGGCATTATGTAGCGATTAAATAGTGTGGAGACATTTTCATAATATCACAAATAGATGTTTTCTTTATTTTCTTATTTTCCTTTACACGAGAATCGTGAGAACCGATACCATATTGGTGCGGATTAGACCATCAATGTCATCGTGATAATGAACACTTAGGAGTTTAGAAACTTTCGCATTTATAACATTAAAGGCTGACCAGGAATATAAAAAAACCTGACGCGAGGGCAGTACTTCTACGTTTTATATTGCGACATTTTTTATACTTACTACACGATACCTACTAGTCATATTGACAACGGTGTCGGTGATGTTATTTAAAGGAATATTTTCTAATCCCTCGAACTCTTTCTGTGAAAAATACTTTAATACATTGTGAATTATCGTCCTTCCAAGGCTATGGTTAATCTTCGGCATTTTAACGCACAAAAACACAAAATAACACTTTAAAATACCACGCGCAAACAACATTAAACTTTGACAGCAATAGACAGATAACATTTGAATTTAGTGTTACCAGTGCAGGACATTAGTTCTATTGATTTTCCGCAATATGGCGAGGTTTTTTATAATTCTGGTCAGCCTTTAGTAACTCGGATTTCGCAATTTAATACATAATTAATTATAAGGAAGGAAATGCTATGCACCGAGCATGGGATTTATACTGTTGTCATGCCCCGATTGGGACCGGAAAAGTAGAACTAATAGTTACACAATACACAAGCCTTTGAACGATGATAACGCACCCACTAGGCGGTAATAAAGGAAATGCTAAATGAAACTGAGCCAACAAAAACATAGCGCAGGTCCGGTGAAATGCAAATATAGATTAGATTACGAGTACACCTGGGCAGTCAACAGATACGTCCCGTTAACGAGGGTAAGGGTACGTTCCGGCTTCGATCATTCTGCGCCTGCGACGCTGATGCGATGACAGCTTGGCTTTATTGATGGTGGAGAACTAAGAGGCCGTATTGTCTAACGTGCTTGCGTGCGTGCTTGTGCTTGTGTTATGCGCAAGTTGTCTCCGCGTGGTTTCTGGAATTTTACTATCAAGTTGTAAAAACTACAATCACCGTACAACGTCCCTCTCAAAGAGAGTTTACCTTGACACTGGCGAAATTGTCCTATTAATTAGGACAGAAAAGCCATATCTTAAAAGAGAAGAAGAAGAAGTAACGTGCTTGCTGACGTTTGCGATTGCATTGGTGAAAACGATTGTGATTCCAATATGGCCTCAGAGCCCGTATTGCCTAATGTTTCTGATGCTCGCGATCGCAATTAAATGACAGATTTGGCATACAAAAACTGTCATTTGATTGCGATCGCGAGAATAAGAAACGTTAGACTATACGGCCTCTGGTCACTGATATCTAAATGATTATCGACTTCATCTTCTGCACAATTTTAAGCAGTCGGTTTAGACTAGCTGTCAATTTATTATGATTTGTCAGTCTTTAATATTTTTAATAAATGAACTGTCATTGAACCTTAGAGTGAGAAAGAAATACCTTGCTCGATACAGTCGTCAACATAGATGTCTGGATTCTCAAAAATATCTAAGAACGCACAGTAACGCGATTAATATTGTCGTGTTTAGATATTACGGTGGCGACGGCGGGAATCTAATTCAAAGATAAGATATTTTTTAACTCAATAAAATTGTAAATCGTCAAGAAATAACTGATCATCAAACCTCACCGAATTAGGAAATTAATTTCGTGAACGTTGCCATTGGCATTTTAATGTGTAATCAAAAATTTCGGTGCCACAGCCACAGCTGGCCTGTGATTAGCGTCCCTAGCGCAATCACGGGCAATAAGCGCGCGCCTCGGGCTGCGCGCGCGCACCCGAGCCTACCGCGCAGGTAGAGGCTCCACCCTCAAAGGGGATAGTTAACAGGGCCGGATTTAGAGGTCCAGGGGCCTGGGGCCAAAGGAGGCCCCTGTATTAAGGTGGTGAAGTGATTAAAAAAAAAACACACCAAATGCTGAATATATGGAGGGGTCGTTACCAGAGCCCTGCTTCTAAGTACAATGTACGCAGTGTGGGGTCATTTTCGATTAGTTATTTACTGACAATACTGACGTAGACATAAAAAATGTATTTTCAGAATTTTCTTAATGTGCTTTAAGAGCTACTTTCATACAAATTTCACGTTTCTGCAAGCAACTGGAAGCACCTTATAAGTTTTGATTCGAAACGCGGCAGACCTGAGTATACTCGAATGATATTAATTTCGGCTGAACTTAATTAAGGCTCTTCGACAGGCACGGAACCATGAAGCGAAAAACTAGCTAACCCGTCGAAATTTGGATAATTTTAAACCTGTTTTGCGGAGGCCTCGAGGCTTTAGCCCCGTATGCCTCCCGTAAATCCGGCCCTGGGTTAACGGCAGACACAGAACTAATAATAAGAAGAATAGAAACGTTATCCTGTGTACCTTCTGCCACAATGATGTCGCCTTTTTGATAAAAATATGTAGTTTAAATAAAAAAATACAGGAATATATGAAGGTGGCTCTTTAGTTAAGAACCTATTTTAAGTCTAAACATCTAGGTATACATCTTAACTATATCTAATTGTAAGTTCAGTGGAAGTTATTGTCAGCTCTGTGGACTGCACGTTCCAAAGGAAATAGAATAAGGACAGAACTACACTCGATGTTATTTTTTACCGTTTCCTACGTTAGAACTGCGCTCCGTCTTCATTGTCATTGCCATTTGATTAGGTAGGAGTGACTCCAAACATTTCAAACTAGGCACCCATTGTACCGCGACCGGCGGGTCGGATTCTCGAAAAGTATCAAATTACTTCCGAGAACAATTCTAATATTGACACGTAGCGCTAGATCCGATTGTTCCAACACAATAGGCATTTGAGAATTAAAATAAAATTTCCAATGATTTATATCGAGCGAGCAGTTACGTATTTAAGAAACGGCGGCATTGGCGCGACCTCATCGGCGCAAGAGTCGATACGTGCCTAATATTCTACAAAATTACTTCCGAATGATCGGGCATTCTACAAAGGCAGAAACAAAAGATTATTTTATCACTGTCAACAAATGCAGAGGGCAATAATTCAAATAAGGCCAACTTTAAGGTCTTTTAAACGACATTAAATTAATAGGTATAATTTAAATCTAAGTACCATTTGGTCACATAGCCGTGCCATTTGTTGTTTAACTGTTTTATTAGTTGTAAAGCCACCGCGCTGGGTTACTGCTTTAGCTAACCACTTAGCCAATAAGTTACCAAAATATTTAACGAAGATACAGCAATATTTGCTAGACAACCACTTAAGTTTTACTGCATCTCTTAAGGAAGTAGATTTAGGTACCTACAAGCAGACAAAAATGTTTGAATCCACGATAAAATGTAAAAAAAATATATGTAAGCCGTGGTGCCGTAGCGGTTTAACCTTGACTCTGAAGCAGAGGGTCGTGGGTTTGAACCCAAGTCGTACCGGTGACATACATCTAATTACATTTGCTTAACCACGAGCTTTACGGTGAAGGAAAACATCGAGAGGCAACCTACACACATCGGCGAAGAAATATAATGGTGTATGTGAAGTTCCCAATCCGCATTGGAACCGCATGGGAACTACCGCCCAAGCCCTTTTATTCTGAGAGGAGGCCTGTGCCCTGCGGTAAGATGATGATGATGATGACGAACATTTTCGTATCGAAATTTTATAAAAGGTTATATTAACAAATTGCCATATTGCCACGCCTTTGAGTTAAGGTTTCCCAGAATTCAACAAATTGATTTAATTTTTATAGTCCAACACCTGGGATTAAGGAGTTTTAAAATAAGAGGTTTGATGTTAATAACCATACTTTTTTCGCTATAAATAAAGACGTTATATTTATAAAAATAATAATTCTGAAGCCGACAAAGCTCATGTTTCGCCCGTTTTCTTTTTAACCCCTGGCGCAAAAAGAGGGGTGGTATAACTTTGACGCCAATGTTTGTTTGTCTGTATGTCTGTCTGTCTGTATAGATCTCAAACGGATGGATCGATTTCGATGGGTTTTTTTTACGCGAAAGCTAGTTTCGTTTGGTTCTTAACTATGCTTCATTAAACGGTTCAGCCGTTTTCAACCAACTTTAAAAAAGGAGGTTCTCAATTCTTCTGTATGTTTTTTTTGTGTGTATGTTACGCGATAACCCCATCCCATTGAGACCAAGCCAGGATCTGATGATGGGATCTTAGAGAAATCGAAGGCAATCAAGGAAGGAAGGAAGGAGAAATCAAGGGATTTTGGCATTTTTAACACCAAGTCAAATTAATTGTATTTACAATCAGAAAGTATCATTTTGTGAACTGGACCTGATAAAGAATACCGTAGGTACCGGTACCCTGTTATAAAATAATAATGCCGTGTTTGAGCTTAATGGAATCGTTGTGAGATCAGATGCACTTTGGCTACAAATCACTAAAAACAACGAAAAAAAATTTTTTTTACCAAAAATGGAACCGACTTCAAAAACCTTGAAAATATTTTTCAAATAGTTTGAAGTCGGTGCCTCAGCACGAGCCAGCAATCACAAATTTTTAGTTTTCTATAAATCTATGAGAAGTAAAAATATATTTTTATTAGGTAGCCCCTTGAGATGTGTTTTTTGCAAAAAAAGTGAAAATTCCAAAAATGATGATAACTGCGAGCTTAAAGTCCCCAGTACGCTCGCGTCCCATACACACGTAGTTTCATTCTAATTTACAAATGTTGATGAAGGAAACAGCGCAACCTCTCGGATTATAAATTTATTTTGCACCTATTCTTTTTGTTTACAATTTGGCTTTTTTTCCAATATTGACATGTTCTAAATCAAAATCATATTTTTCACAGACAATACATTAAAAACTAATTTTCTATCTTATTGGCTGCCAGTCAGCCAACACAAGCAGCACTAAAGATCAAAATAGCTCCCATTATAGTCGCACAGTTTTATTTTGCTTCAGTGTGTTGTTTGTCAATTAGAACGAAACTACTTTTGTGTGAAAATGCAATCAGCGGCGAGCGTACTGGCGACTCTTTTAGCAGCGCAGACTATTGATCAAACAATACAATCACATAATACGCGCGCAACCTCCGCCGCCGCAGCTAAGTGAGGCTACACCGCTACACGACGTTCAAAATTCGGCGCTTCTTACAACTGCTAACACCGCGTTTCAGGATAAACAATACAGACCAAGGTCTTGGAAAATTAACATGCAAGTAATAACTGTAGCATGTTACGGGCAAACGTCACGCTTATTAGGATATTACGAAGGACTTCCGGGCTGTTCACTTGTATGCAATGTGTTTTGCACAACGTATCGCCCGGTCTATTAACAAATAACGCTTAAGGTCAAGTTATATTGCTTTAAAGTAGAACTAGCGACCCGCCCCGGCTTCGCACGGGTGTACTAAAGACTATAATCAAAGATGAATCAAAGGCAGTATTAGGATTAGAGACTAGAAAAAGAATATGGTTCAAAATTTCACTTTACATATATATAAACTTTCCTTGGAAAACTCTATCTTTAATATAACTGGTTGTGAAACTGTTATCAAATATGTGTTGCGTGGTTTAGATACAGATAGCGGACATACATACAGACAGACAGACAGAAAGCTACTTTATATTAAGTATGTAGAGAAAAGAAGATGCGGTTCGTATTAATTCAGTTATGCATCATGTATTATTTATACAGGAGCATGTAAAATATTTGGCTCTAAAAATATTGTGCCCTCCTACGCCTATACAGTACGACAAAAAAGATGAATATTTTTTACGTAGGCGCACAATATTGTTTTGGATTCAATTCTGATTGAAATTTAAGCGACCGTTTACAATTATCGAATGACTATTGGATATAAAATATGTAATACCTCTACAGTGGTTCATTAGTTGGTGACACTTCTGCTATAATAATATACCTACGTAACTAGCATTTAATTAGGGCATGTAACTCGAAGTTCGTATCGCACCGTCCCTCTCGCTCTCGTATTAAATAGTATAAGTGTCAGAGGGACCGCACGACACGAACTTCGAGTTTCGAGTTTCGTAGTAGCCCTGCAGCTACTAGTAACTCAGTGTTGTAGCCAAGCACAGTTTGCCCTTAATGTCTCAATAATTACCCAGCGAAACTGACAGGAAGCGGCGCTGGGAACAAAGGGGGAGCCCTGCCCAACTCTGACCCCCCATTTTAAAGGACAATGTATGTTTTTGTACGTGAACGCGCAATATAGACGTCGCAACCGTCCGAGCACATGTTTCATACGCAATGTGTTCTTTTGATATTATCTCTATTGAGAGTTGGCGAATGGCTTTTTAGCGTGTTCTTTGTTGATGTGACGTTCTTTGTTTTTAAAATGCATGGCGTTTATGCTATAAAGTAACTTAAAATTATTCCAGAATATTTTAGAAGATGGTTGAGTTAGTTTTACTCCGCCCGTCAACCTTATTACGGATATAATGACTGAGACACTTTTTGTATGGAGCTTTTTAAATCAGATTTTTATACTTGGATACACTTTGAATGACGACCAGATAGCCAAGTGGTTAGAAAAGCTTGAGGTTCCGGGTTCCGGGTAGGAGCAGATATTTGTTTGAAAAGGTATAATACAAATGTTTGTTCTCAAGTCTTGGATATTTCATATGTATTTATTCGGAACTAAATTGGTCCATTGGTGTCAGTTGTCCCATAGTACGAGTATTTATAATTTATTTTTATTTATCAAAAATTACACCAAAAAATTTAACTAACCAAATAGCTGCAGCCGTTCTGAGGTGATGCGCTAACATGCATTTTTTCTATTACTTTTTTATTAAGGGGCTGTTTCACCATCCATTGATTAGTGTTAACTGGCGGTTAGGTGTGATGCCGTCTCTATTTGTTTTGTTCGAATAGACGGAGACGGCATCACATTTAATCGTCGGTTAACGCTAATCAATTGATGGTGAAACAGCCCCTAAATGTAGGTCAATGCTTCTACAATGCACGAAAGTAGCTAAAACAATGTAAAATATAATAAACTTACAATTAAATTGTGCTAAACTGAATTAATTTATTACGTTAGCCAGCGATCGAGTGTTCAATTGCTTGGGGGCAATAAAACTAATTGATATTGATTGTAACGAGTATCAGAGCATTGTCGGCTCTGCTTTGCTGATTGATGCAAATTGCATTACGCGAGATAACGCATTCTTAGCACTAATCATAAACTAGATAGGCCTAGCTTACAGTAATACTGAGAAATGCCTCGTATTAAATGTAGACTGAGTAAATGTATAACACGTTCAACGTCAGTTGGACGCAGCTTAGAAGCTTTCTAAATTAAGTTTTTGTTAGAAATATCATTTTTATAGCTGATTGAATATACTTTTTGTTGTTTTTGTTTGCATGCATTGTCATCGAATTTACGCATATTTATCATTATATTAATAATAGGATAGGGTAGAGAGGGGCACATTGAGCAATTTTGTATTTATCACCTTTTCATTTGTTATTCGGCTGGACGGCAAACGAGCAAGTGGGTCTCCTGATTACATTATGGTTTGCATTGGAAATATGATACCTGCTTCGATTGTTAGGAAATTTATCTGGGAATACTTAAATGACATCTGACTGTCAATAATTATTGCACCGCGTGGCAACTCCCCGCTTGCTCAGCATGCTTCTCCCTACAATAATATAAAGATAGGTACGCTTATGAATAACAAAGTGACTCAAAGGAAGCAGAGGTCAAAAATAATCAAACAAATAGCACCGCAACGACATTTAAATCAGGCATTATGGATATTTGCACAACTTTTGAGATTCGCAAAGTAAATTTGTTAAAATTATCATTGAGGAGGAAACAAGGTCGCTGACCAATTGGCGCCGCTCCCCGATGACGGCTTATTGGCAAATCGTAAAGATATTGTTCCATAATCGATAGAACCTATATTTAATTATGATACAAGGACTTCCTTTGTTTTCAGTCGGTATATAAACTTGGCTGTACGTTTGCGACACAGAGTTCGGTGATTCACAGGTGGCATCTTTTGATAAGGCAGTTGCTTCAACTAAATTAATGATATTGCTATTGTTATATAAATGTTGGGTATTTAATTACAATAAATGCACGTTTAACGGTTTCAAAACATGTCTCCGACAAGATAGTGGAACTGCGTGCGGTAGGACTTGAACTTGCAATTTCTTATTTGCATATAAACGCTTGGGGGAGAAAAGTCCTCGAGTGGCGAGGCGGGAAAAGTCCACGAACCGGAAGGCGAAGCGTTGGCAGGACTCCCACTAGACTAGGTGGATTGATGGCATCGTAAGAGTTGCTGAAAACCGGTGAACGCAAGTGGCGAGTTGTCGTTCCTTGTGGCGTTCTATGGGGAAGGCTTTTGTTCAGCAGTGGATCCTGAACAAAGACCTTATTCAAAATCCGGATCGCAACCATCGTCTTATTCATCATCATCATACCGCCCATATGTATACGTCCCACCAAGCCACCTCCCTCAACATACCATTGCATTGTTTCGCAGATTTAGCGGCAATAGAGACACATTATTACATTTTATCAATTAATATCAACTGTCTACCTATTACGGTTTTTGAAATACACCTCAGTGACGGACAGAGAGATGGACAGCGTAGCGATACTAATAAGGTTCCTTTTTTGCCAACATTCGGTATGGAACCCTTAAAAGCGATTGTCTTGCTGCGGCTAACGTTGTCGTTAATTGTAATGACTCATCAGACGGCATGTCCCTTGCAAACGACTAGCGGAGTGGCCCGGCTTAGCATTGTGGTATAACCAGTCACCCCCAGTCCACCTTGGCGGGACGCGCTGGCCCGGCCCCCGAACAAAGCTGGAGGATTCATGTTACACTTCGTAAGTCTTATTTAACAGCGCAAGGACGCGGCTCTGACCGTAAACCCGTACGGACAAAGAATTAGAAATAATTTCTGTAGTTAAACAACACGCACGAAAACACCAATTCTCCACACACAGTGTAATCCGTAACATGGTGTTTGTCCAAAACGTGACGACCGATCCTAATCCAAACGCGACAGATTACAAATCTTTGGGTGCAACCCTGATGGCCCTTTTTAGCACGTGATAGAGTTGGGGCTGCTGTGGCCGGTGGCTTCTCTAAGTTGGCGGTTCGGATATCGTATCTTGATCTCCGACAATGGTCGATTCCCATATCGAACGATTACAGCCGGGACTATTACGCTTTACGACGTTTTGATTGGACCGCGACTAACGATATAGGAGCACGGAATAGATGTACGCGCTTAAAAAAACGTAACGATTTACGATCGCCATAAAAATTTAAGTCCCGTCCTGTTATAGTTAATTTAAAACCAATAGCGGCGAATAAATCACACCTCCGTAAAGGTTTGTTTTAACCAGAAACATTATTGAATAGTTATTAGTGTTTCCATTTTATCACTCTGCTACAATAAACTTTTTATGGGGGCTATTATCAGCTTCCGCGGTTTAATTTATGCGCTTTAACCCTTTCTGTTAACGTTAGTAATATTAAACTAGAATTATTAGATGTTAATATAACCTTTGTTCGTTCCTTTTATGATGATAAACTGTTAAAGATAGGCTGTTAATGGGAATTTTAATTAGGAGTTTGTATTTGTTTGACTTGTACGAAGCTTGCGAGCCCTGGCCGTTGTCATGTTATTGTTTTTGTAATCGGGAAACCTAATTGTAATGGTTTTTTTTTGTAATTAAGGCGTTCTAAGCACTCTTTCTTTTTACCCGATTGCAAGGAGGTAATTTACAAGCTTTTATTTAGCTTGCAATGTAGGTATGTCTTAAAATTGAGTAGGATAATTTATTTGCAGAGAATGAAGTACCGAGACAAAAGGCAGCTTTCAAGCTACCTAAGTATTTTATTTTGTTTATTATGATAGCTTGCATTTTTTTCAAGACTAAGGGTAAGTGAGAAAATCTTGTACCCTGAAGTAAGTTTTTTTTACAGTAATTTATATAAGTTTTTATTTACTTAGAGGTAGCGCTCGCTTTAACTGTCTTATTGTTTAGGTAAAATTTTACACAATGTTTCACCTATTTCTAGTAGGATTGGCTTAAAAATTGTTACGGATAATGTGGTTTCGATAACAATGCAAGTACAATCAACAGAAAGTACAGTCAGTAAAGAACCATGAACTAAGAATTTTTTTTCATAAAATTAAATATTCCGTCATGTCTTTGTACTCTTCCCTTAGTCCTAATCCTGAAGCGCAAGAGTTGCGGCTGCGCGGGCGCAGGGCTCGTAATGAAGGGTGCGCCGACGGTCCTTTTGATCGCCACCGCCTTCCAGAAATCGGACAAATCCACAAGTACAATGGTAGGAGTACGCAGCATCCGTAAAACTATTCACGCAACTGCGTTTTTGTTACTTTATATTCGGCGATTCCTTTTTAGTAGGTAACGTTTATCGTGAATTTCTTAACTTCAATCGCCTTTTGATGAAATGCAACAATAGTTTTGTTTTAGTTTTTAAAATTTTGACATAACATTGCTGACTAATTGATGACTTATTAGTGATTAATGGTGATGATTTATATTGAAAATACAAACTGAAATATAGATGCACAGAAAAACCAGAAAAATAAGACCAGCACTGGGAATCGAACCCAGGTCCTCGGTATTCCGTACCGCGTTCTATACCGCTACACCACTGCTGGTCAACGGTACTGACACGAATTTCCCCTATGCACCTCATATCTCAGCTTGTTTGTTTCTTATTTAGCCACTTAAGCAGTGACGCTAGCGACATCTATACCGTAGCCCTCATCGAGAAACTTTCGGCACTCCATGTATTTTCAATTTAGGTTTTACGGGATGACCGTAAAAGTAAAAATTTGGAATTGAAATAAAAAATACAAAAAGATTCCAAAAAAACAATATTAATGTGATGATTTATGTTTGATTTTATTACAATAAAAAAACCTAACATTTATTGTCTCACCGCGTGCCTTTACTCAGTGGGGATTAAAAAATCTACTTACAACTTTGTCACCAGTCAATGTCAACTTTGTTTTCTATACGCAACCTAACCATAGAAGGATTTTCTAGCAACTTGAAAAAAAAAACCAATAGCCATCATGCTTAGTTTCAGTAGTTATATTATTTCATTTATAAGACGCAATGTCTTTGTCAACAACACTAGGCCCACACAGTAACGTATAGATTATCCCTTCTTTTAAGCTTTTATTTGGCAAGCCTTGTTCGTGAAATTTACTCCTTTCTTATACACCGCTTGATCTAAAATTTGCTACGAATGTGTAGTTTTGATGACAATATCACTTAAGAACGGCTGTGTATATTTTGGGTACTTATTTTTTGCTGTGTTTGTAATTGTCGGAAGATTTATATATGAAAGCAAAACGTTTGAAAAATTGTACGCAAAATTAAAATCGGATTCAATAATCTTGAAACAAAAAGTGAACGAGACAAGACCCTTGCAGAGTGAAATCTTATTATAATAAGAGGTGCCAAAGACATCATTATGAAAACTCGCTCGAGACCTTCCTACACTTAAACATATGATAATAGTGGTCAATTACCATGCACGCCCATAGGAGCTTTAGATTTAAGTTTGGCTTTGGCAAACATATAAACAAGCTTAAAAATTCGCTTTATCGGACACGACATGGACATGAAGGACAATATTTTCAACAAATGGGTTGCAGTGTGCGCCGCCCGTCAACCCAAAAGCGTATCCTATTTTTGTCCTCCACTGTTTAGAATTTGTTGGGCATGAGCTATTTATTTTGATGTCCGTGGGTCCGACACAGCTTAATGATTATTGCACCGCTTTAATTTATTTCAACAGGCCTAGTACCTCGACCTAAATCCGATAGCACCATCCCTGTCACACCGTTCGGAATAAAGAAGATAGGGTTATCGATCGGGCTCTAGTGGAGCGTTCTAAAAATAAAGAAACCTCAATACCTTAAGGGCAAAGGTGCTTTCGAAATGTTGCTGAACTTTACAAATTTCACCTGATTACTCTGGACACCACAGAACTGATAACAGGAGGAATAGAAATGTCATCGTCTCTATTTTGTTCCACATTACTCATTTGAATAATTTCCTTACAGACTGACCTGGGAAAGTAAATAGGTATGTGATTTTTTAGCCCTCAGTGCGGTCGTGTTTTTGGGTCATACTTAGGTCGAGCGTTTTTTTTTATTTTTCGTGGGCACATTTTTGTTGACATGGTATAATATTCTGTTACAGTTTTCAGATTAAAAAAATATGAAATGTCATCAAATTATACAGTCTCATTCATAAATAAATGTCCCCACGAAAACTGACGCGGTTGACACGCTCTAACGACCCTTTAAGTTCGCCTGACATTTTTTTATTCCTGATATCATTCCCGTGCTGAAAACCGTGAAGTAGTTAAACTTAACGGGCGTGATTCATCGAGTTCCTTAACACTTAGCTGAGTGAAACGTGAAACTATAAGCGTTTGCGAAACCGCGCGTTATTTAGATATAGATGACGTCACTCGCGATCTATCCCGGCCTAAATTATACGGTGTATGTGATACTGATCCGAGCCAAAGTGATTTATAAGCGAAACTTTCATTAAGAATCATGCAGCACGCTTGTTGAACCAGATATTGGAGCTGGTCACACCGGCCATACTCAGACTTTTTTAGGGTTCCGTAGTCAACTAGGAACCCTTATAGTTTCGCCATGTCTATCCGTCTGCCTGTCTGTCTGTCCGCGGGTAAGCTCAGAGACCGTTAGTACTAGAAAGCTGTAATTTGACATGAATATACATATCAGTCACGCCGACAGTGGTACAATAAAAAAAATTAATAGGGTACCTCCCATAAACGATGTTTTTTTTTTCTTGACTAACCCTATATTGTGAGGTATCGTTGGATAGGTCTTTTAAAACCATTGGGGGGTTGCTAGCACATTTTTTCTATTCAGTGATGTGTTTGCGAAATATTCAACTTTAATGTGCAAATTTTCATTGAAATCGAGCGTCCCCCCCGCCCCTCTAAACTCTAAACTGTTCGGTGGAAAAATTTGAAAAATTCAGAAAGGTAGTAAATATATCAAATTTAAAAGGAAAATTATAGCGGCTAACATTGCTTGAGAATTATTAGTAGTTTAAGAGTAAATAGCAGCCTAAGATATAACATATACCTAAACTTGGAAGATTCAGTACACAATACGAAATCCTTAGAAAAATATTGTTTGATTTTTTCGGAATGGCTACGGAACCCTGTCCTGGGCGTGTCCGATACGCTCTTGGCCGTAGCATTAATTGTTACGAGTAACAGCGGAATGAGAGGGCTGCAGCACCCACGCGGGCTCAGTGCGGATTGGGAACTTCATACACACAATGAAATTGCTTCACAGGTTTGTACAGGTGTCACCGTAAAGCTCGTGGTAAATTTCAAATGTAATTTCGCACATGAATTTCAAAAAACTCAGCTGTAAAGGTTTGAACCCACGATCGTCTGCTTGAGAGGCCATATTAGCTACACAATAAAGCATATCTAATTGTACAATTAGTTAGATGCCCGTTGCTCATTATTTTCACGAATTTGAAATCCGTAATTGTGATTAAATTAGCAACCACGAATACAATGTAATGTAATCGTCGGCGTCTCGTGTTTGGATATAATTTTAATTTAAGTGCAGTTCCCTGCTTAACTAGAGTATAATAACGTATTGTGTGTTAGGTGTAATTATTAGAATAAGTGCTGCGTCTGAGCTGCAGTATCCTTCATAGCGGACTGACGAGACCATAGAACTGACAATCAGATAAATATAAATATTATAGTAGGTATTCCTAACTACACCGGCGTCGCTACATTCCGCCCTCTCCATCCACGCTTTTTAAGTTTTTGTAGTTTTCGTAAATTTGGTCATTCGACAATGATATCGTAATAATCTCTCTCATAATATCATAATAATATCTCAAATCAAACTCTCTCTCTGACTCTTAAAAATGACCTAAAATTGACTCTTAAAAAATGTTCTCCCATGGTTTTGAACTATCTCCCCTCTTGCTCGTTTGCTCTCATAATAAAAAAAATATCTCCATACTAAATTTCATGTAAATCGATTTAATAGTTTAGACAGTCAGGATTACTTTCGCATTTAAAGTAAAGAAATAAGGATTAAATTCAATACAGACTTGGCAATATAAATGTAAATGGCCTTCTAGCCACATAAGTGTCACGTGTGACACTTCTATCCCTTCCTAGTTCTGTGGTCAAGACAATAAGGGTCGGCCCGCCTTGACCACTGCTAGATTTTATCACAAACAAGAGATGTTGTCATGCACAGGTTAATTAGTTTAATTATAATACATGACGATTCTAATGATTCATAGGGCTGAGGTTGAGCGACAGTGAGTGGGCCCGCGCGTATTACTGATGGCTCGGAAATAAGAACCACGAGTAGATGCTTGTACGGAGCTTGTCATTTAAAAAAAAACGTACGTTTGTACTTAGGGTTGCCATATAGATAAATGAAATGTCCTGGTAAAAATCCTGACATCACCCTGAGATACCTGACAATTTGATTAATAATTGAATCCAAATAACAAAAGTGGATCATAACTAAAGTTTTAAACAAAAATATTGATTGAGATCTCAAGCTGTTTTAAAAGAAATATTATTGATTTTGTTGATTACTTACTACTTAGGTACATTTATTATTTAATTCGTGTAAACTTTGTAATAATGTATCACGTATGAAAACTTACATTTATTTTTATTTATGAAGGCATTTCTAAAAACCCTGACACTTTGCCGCAATCCTGACGTATGGTAACCCTATTTGTACTGAACTTTACGTCAATTGCGTGCACGAAGCGTAAGCGCACATCTTCGTTTCATGGCGTAGTATTACTGAACGGTATGACTGTATTAGCGTTAAATACTTGCGTAAGAAACTGTCTGGATCTTCTCAGTTTTTTCGAACCGTTGGTAGATTTTTTTTGACATTCTATTCAAGTATTGTAATAGTTTAAAACTGTTTAAAATATTTTAATTTACTTTGACTTTGATACTTCCTACAAGATATTGTATTTGTAAGCGCAGCATAGTGATACAAGGAGTGGACTGCTGATCATAAGTCTTCCCATACACCCTCAGTTGCTTCGGTTGGAAGTGGCCTGCATCTACCCTGAACCCGCATGAGTATACGTATTATACCCGTCGAGTATAAGTACCTAGTAGGATTAAAAAATGAACATGTGAATTCCTGCAGTAAAAAACAATTACACATGAAAATGATAGGCACAATTACACGATAACTATCATAGAATTTAATACATTGCAGCGTACCTGAGACCTAGAAAGCGAAAGCCTGGCTCTGTGAGAACACAATAATTAGAACAAAAACAATGACAAACCGAGGCTAATTAATGGTGCTGCAGAATGGGGGATGGCGTAATTTTTGCATAACCGAAATAGAAAAGGCTGCGCGAGAGCCGGAAGCGTTGTGAATGGAGACATCATGATGAACTGTAAAGACGCTTGACACGTGTAAACTCTAAGAAAATAGAGGCTGCTTCTTGCGGTAAAATGAAGATACAAACAAATCATTGCATTGTAGATAGCTGCATTTCTGGAATAACACATAGGCTTAGTAGGCACTTTTTATTCGGATATATACGAGTACATAACCACGGGATCGGTGAAAATTTTTAACCGCTAAGTTTACTAACATGGAAATTTTGCACAGGTCATACACGATACACGATGTAATTTTCTAAAATTGCCAAGGGAATTTAGTAAAATCGCAGAATTTCAATATGACTCAAAATGTACAATATAATACAATACAAATGCATTCCCCTTTTTTGTGTTATATAATGTATTTTTTTCATTTTCATTTTAACGATGAAACTCAAGCGAGTGTTATTTTCTTCTGAACATAACATTCAGTGAAATTGAGGAAACGTGAATCTATCACAGCATACTGTTTAATAATTCCAGCAAAGCATAGCACTTTGTTGGCGTTAGTAAACGTTCTGATGACTAACAGAGCAATTGGCAGCTACGGACCGTAACTTAGCATTGTCGAAATGTGTTACGACTATTATGATGCTTTATCTATTACTGGCAAAAACAGAATAACACTATGAGGCCAGCTTGTATCAAATATTTGGTTTTCTACCTACTTAAACATTGAAATCTTCTTCTTTTAGATCGGGTATGAATATACCCTACCAAAAAGAAAAGATTAAGAAATATATTTTATTCTCTATAACATTCCTTGCTCGAAAAATAGTTTTAGATACACATAACACAATACAAATACTTTTCATCCAATTAAATGTGCCCAGATAAAAAGCAGACGTGCTTTTGTTTTTATAATAAAACTCAAGTGGCCCTTATTTTTCTTTCGACTAATATAATTGTAGTTTAACAAGCATTCTTAATTATGTAACGGTTCAAAACACAATACATTAAACATCAATCCATCAACAACAAAAAAACAGGTAAAACATGGACTGTATCGCCTTTTTCTTTAACTTTGTCAAACTCTCCGGCAAAAAAATAAATAGTAATACCTATTTATTTAAAAGAATCAATGGTTTTTCAAAAATGCCTCTAAATTTAATATTTAGCATAATTGGTCTCAATAGCTTCACATGGAAATGTGGAGGGCCTTTGCAAATGTCCGTCCGAATAATAACCGTAACATTCCCAAAATGCGTTACGGTTTTAAGACGTTTTGTTTGAAGAAATTAAATCTTTCAATTACCCGACAGGGCTACACCATGATGTGTCTGTCTGTTGTATTCAACATCTAAATCGCAGAGTTCGGATAGCGTGCGAATAGGAACGCTTGCGCAACCGCTGCCCTGTGCCTTCCGAATCCGAGCCTTTACGAGTATTGCCACTGCCGCGTCTAACTGATAAATTGGAGTGATAGAGGACTGCTCGTAATTTAAAAATGTGACGCGATGAAAACTTTCTGATAGCAACTTTAGGTCAATGACAGTTGTATCAAACTGAATACGGTATTTGACATCTATCACTATCTCTTTAGCTATATTTTCATAATAGTATTAAGATATGGCAAAATCAGGAGTTGTCAAATACCGTATTATCTTCAGTGACTAAATATTATAGATTAGTGGTCTATTTTTAAAGTCGTGTGTAAGTGAGTCGAGTGAGTCGTAATAAAAACATAATCCGCTGGTAAACAAATAATTTAAAATCGATAAAAATGCATTTCGGGATTTTTATACTGCCAATCAAAATAGGTCCAACCGTCTCAGCGTGACAAAACAAACATACAATTGAACACAAAAAATCTCTTATAAGTTAAGATTAACACTCACAGGCTGAAAACAACGCCAAACGTCTTAGAGATGACCCCCATGGTCTTCTTCCAGCCCTTGATGAACTGGCGCCTGCGGGCGCCACTGGGCGCCGCGCGGCGGTCCAGCTCCGCGTACCGATTAATCTTGGAGCCTGGCACCACCCACTCACACCCTCATCACTCAGTCACTTCACTTGGATACCTCACGAAACTGACACAGTTGTATGATTTTGTTCAGTGTTTATGTTAGTAAAGTGTGTCGTGTGATAGCGTGTCGTGGTTGTCGTGTCGATGAGACGTGCGGTCGGCAGCGTGGTTCGTTCGACACTGACTGTAGTCGTAGTCGCTTTGCTCGTGTCGTAGCGGGGAAGCTACGCCGCTACGGGGCGAGCTTACACGTGAGCTTTACGTTTCAGCGCGCCGATACTGAAAGCTTGAGCCGAGCTTTTTTATTTCGCGTTTTTAAAAATCTAGCACCGGCTCGAAAAATCTCTGTTGAGAAAAAATCGGCAAGACACTCAACATGATAAGTATATAGGTTTAGTCTATGTATTTTTTTAACAGATTTACAATTTTAAGAGTTAAAAATTTACATTACAAGTACATTTTTAACACATTAAATTCGCTCTGTCCATGTTATAATGATTAATTTTATGTTTAATGATTATATTAAGTGCTTGGATATTAATTTTTTTCTTGACAATATATTTGAATTTTGTGTGTGTTTGATGAGTGTATATATTGGTATTTGGGTGGTATGACTTTGTTGAATGGACGCCTCACTTCAGTCATCCTGATGATCTGGTCCACCAGTTTCGGAAGAAGCGATGACTTACACCTCACTAGACACGCCTTTGAATCCAAGACTTGGTTTTGGTGCAAGGGAGATGTATATATAGTAATTGATTTGGTTAGGATTGGTCCAGATCGCTTCTCCAGAATCGGCCTGCTTGCACAGTAACAGTAAATCAGGTGCGTTTACACCCTCACGCGATCCCAGCCCCCCAGCGACCAGCCCAGCGTCTGGCGACCAGTGACCAGCGACTCGGGCAAATTGGTCGTAATGGTCGCGTGCGCGAGACATGCCCGCGGCCTCCGACCCAAACCTTATTTAGAACCGAGAATCTTATGTTTTGTTGTATATTGCCGTCGACGGTTGATCGCTGATAAATCTAAAGCCGGCGATCCCGCAATGTAACAAAGCTAATGATCGTTCTCGCGCTGTATGAATGAGGTTTCGTCCTACGGAAACAAAATTGCGAACAGAACGCGAGCCGCAAGCGCAATCCAACAAACAAGTGAAAGAACATTTGAACACGAAAATACTGTCGGGGATCGGAATGCATTTGTATAAAATTGGAATGTAGAAATTACTTATAGCGTTCCGTACCTCAAAAGGAAAAAAGGAATCTGTCTATCCGTATGTCACAGCCAATTTTCTTCGAAACTACTGGATCGATTGGATTTTTAATGGTTGATTTCATTAAAATCGGTTCAGCGGTTTAAGCGTGAAATGGTAATAGACAAGCGGACAGACAGTTTCGCATTTATAATATTAGTGAGGAAGGACTGTCGTATTGCGTCTCGGTTCATGGAGATGTGCACCTCTTTCGAGCATGTCGGGTAAAAAAAAGAGGAATAAACCACGGCCTATGAAATTATATTTCAATATCTTGTAGCTGAAGATTTCTTCTAATAGCAATTATATAGCAAACTCTTTTTAATTAGCAGTAATTACGAGTAACGTACGTAGGTATTAAGTACATATTGAGATAAAAAATAAAATGAGGAAAATAAATAGGACCATACACTGACTTAGTTTGACCTTTAGTCTTTGGACCGATTTAACAAATCACTTTATTTGAAAATAGTATTAGAAATTGGTAATAATGCGTGTGTATACAAAACAATACCTCAAATTAACTTTAAGAACAATTTTTTTTTAAATGAAGGGATCACACAGTGAGCAAGTGAGTCAGTACAAAGTACTCAGGTAAAACGAGTATTATACGCTAGGGACGTTTTGTTTTGTTGTAATTTTTCATTAATGACGATTTACGTTAAGGTTGTTTTTATTTGCAAAAGATTTTCTTTTAGTGATGCGATTTTAAAAATCACTAGGTACTCATCTTACAAAACTTAATAACAATTAAGAGCAACTTCAGTATAATCTAAGTCGTCATACAGACTAATACGTCGACATCCAGGGCAACAGAACCCAAACCTCATTCATAAAGGTGAGTAAATTACTTATTCAACGTGTCCAATTTTAGTCCAACCCCTAAATAAACCCACAAATGACGTACAAAGGGTAAATGTAGTTTTATTTTCAGTACATGTAATAACGCCCCCACTCGACACAATGACGTAATAGCAACTTGCACAACCTACTCACTGCTAAATTTAGCGAATGCATAAACGAAAAGTTCTGTTGCGTGCAGCCTAGTTGATGTCACTTTATCTCATAGAATGACTCACAACAGTCTTCCGATTGCATATTCCTTTATGGTTATTTGTTAATAATTATATTGCGGTAAAAACAGCGGGCGGTTGGCATGATGACGGACTTAGGCGTGGACGTTTGCAATGAAAAACTAATAAATACAATTCCGTTTCGATCTCTTTAACAGTATAAATTCGCTTATGGTGGAAAAGTGTATGTTGGATAGGGAAAACAAAACCTCACCATCATGTCATGACGACACCGGATAGCCAAGCGGTAAGAGAGAACCTGACTATGAAACATGGGGTTCCGGTTTCAGCCCCCGGTAATGAATAATACGAATGTTATAGTTGAGAGTTTTGAACGTTTAAGTAGGTATGTATGTGTATCATATAAATAAAATAATAAATAAATAAATATCACGGGACAATTCACACCAATTGACCTAGTCCCAAAGTAAGCTTAGCAAAGCTTGTGTTATGGGTACTAAGCAACGGATAAATATAATTATATAGATAGATACATAGTAAACACCCAAGACCCGAGAACAAACATTCGTATTTTTCATACAAATATCTGCCCCGACACGGGAATCGAACCCGGGACCTCAAGCTTCGTAGTCAGGTTCTCTAACCACTAGGCCATCTGGTCGTCATCATATGAGTATGTTTATCCGTTGCCTAGTGCCCCTAGTACCTACAAGCTTCGCTTAGTTTGGGACTAGGTCAATTGATGATACCATTGTCCCATGGTATTTTAATTCTGTGTGGGTAATTATCGCAGTTAGAACTATATTTCGGCTAGTCACACTTGAACTAAACTATATAATAAGAACTAGGTTAAGCAGAGTGCAATTAAAATTCCAATTAAGGTTCGATTGATTACGAATCATGATTTGAACGTTCCATTTGCAAAAACTATGAATTAAAAATCCTTGGCATCTAAGCGAAGGTGTCTGTACCTACACGCAAACTGCGAATTATACGCACGCAGCTGTGTTCCCGACTGAGCGCCGTGAACTAGGTGTGCATTTTGTTTAAATTATAATTATAAACCGTTTCCTTGACCCACTGGGAGTAAAATAAACTTAAACGGGTCCCGATAACAACGTTCGAGACGCTCTAGCCGGTCGTTAACGTACGCGTTAAACTGTTTTAATGAAGGAGCGCTTGCTTAAAACCCGCTGCCCGAAGGAGGATTATGTTATTCAAGCATATATCTATTATGTATGTTTGTATGTGTGTATTATTTTAGCCCGTTAAAGTGTCCCACTGCTGGGGAAAGCCCCCATCCGCCATTCGTCCTTTTCGAGAGCATGCTCCTGCCACTCTACTTTATATGCGTCCAAGCCGTCCCGCTATCTCCTCTTCGGCCTGCCTGTTTTGATGGATGGATTAATGTTTGATTAGTAGTCGTGTTATGACTTTTAACTTATTAATCTAATGTTAGCACCATGTTAGTACATAAAAAGTAATATGTTAGTAGGGTTAGTTATCTTCCTGTGATGTGGATCCCGTTTGGGTGAAGGCCTCCTCTTTCTCTTTCCAGAATTCTTTATTTCTGTCGAGGGTACCTACTATAATTTAACCCACATTAAGCTACTGATTACTAATACGATAAGTACAAGTGGAAACATATTTTAATTAAAAAAAAAACGTATGTACTCGTATATTGTAACACTTTTAAGGTACCATTTTCACATTTTGTCCATAACATTTTATTTATACAAGCTCCAAAGGCGTGATTACGTCACTCTCGTTGTTATGTCGCTTCTCTACGTTTTTCCACGCTTTCGAGTGATCTGCTCGGGCCCTTTATTTTTGCGTTATGCAAATGCGGTCGTACAGATAATGCTTTGTTTACATGATGGCCTCGCCATAGTATTATCTATCATTTTATACTCGTCAGGATCTGAACGATACTGTTGCTTCCCTAGGAAATTTGGATATTATACTAAGTATGGTAAAAAAATAGGTAATGCTGCCAGCATCTTTGGGTCCATTCCATGCCTCGGGGCGAGTCTTTTATACATTATTTTCTAGTTTTAATTTAATTATAACTATAATTTAGTTTCGTATTCTATTTTGTTATTATTTTGTTCTTGGGTGCGATTCCGTTTTAGTAAAAAATGAATTTGTTCAAAACTTTACTAATAATATAAATGCAAAAAGTATGTCTGTCTGTCTGTTACCTTTTCAAGCTTAAACCGCTGAACCGATTAAAATGAAATTTAGTATGAAGATAGTTTGAGACCCGGAAGGTCATAGGATAGTTTTAATCCCGGAAAATTGCATAGTTAACGTTGGATAGCGATACACGAATTTTTCGCAAATGGAGCCGGCAAAACCTAGTTACAAATAAATACAATTAAATTCAAATTAAGTATGGTAATTTTACGTAAAGTGTAGCATTACACATGGGACGTTCTGATGTCATACGGTGAGTCAAGAACGATATGGCACACCTTTACATTTTATTACATTACACGATATATGTAATGCAGCCATATACCCATACTTACTCTTACTTGCGGCTCCTGAACTATGCAATTATCCGAAATAAAACTATATCCTTTGTAGATGATACTTGCATTGCTATGGCGTGTAACCAAAAAAAGTACCAAATTTGAAATCTCGCGGCTGGTATATTACTTATACACAAAGAGATATAATTTTGACGCTCTGCTGAAAAAAAATGTCTCTATACTTGGTTTGGATAGGTATTTAACTAAATGTAAACAAAATAACGTCAATTGGTGTCTTAAATATTGAAATTCCCCCATTAAACTATCTAAAAATTTACATTTCTGTATTGAAATACACTAGTGTAGTTTGTATTACAATGATAGATAAGTAAAATGTTTAATACTTAAATATACCAAATCTGTCAGCTGAAGTTTGTTTACATTTAGTTAATTACCTAAATGTTTCAAGTATAGTCAGATACGCGATACGCGGCATAGACATAGCGCGGTATCATCGACGCTATGTATTTTCCTCAAATCCTAATCCTCATCTAAATCGGTTCAGCAGTTCAATCAAATTCAAATTCAAAAATCTTTAGCGTAAAGTATATTAAGCAAACAGACTGACAGGTGAGACAGGGTTACTTTGGCATTGATAATATTAGTAAGGATTACATGATATATGAAGGGTTCACGGAAAGAACATGTCTAAGTAATAACCTTAGCAACTTATTGAGTTATAGCGGTTTGAAAGTTAGTCATCACGAACAATTACTATGGTTACCATTTCTTTAATTTTGTATTCAGATATTTTAATTCAATGGTGTTATAGTACTTTGCGAGCTCTACATTTTGAGATTAAAATCTCAATTTTAAAAAGGTGACTAGACATGTTCTTTCCGTGGACCCTTCATATGAAATTCATATGGAACTACGCAATTTTCCGAGATAAGGCTGCCCTATATATTTCTCCAGGACTCAAACTATCTGTCCACTGAATTGCATCTAAATCGTTTCTGCGGTTTAGACGTGAAGAGGTAATAAACAAATCGACATACAAACTTTCTCATTTATAATATTAGAGAGACATAGGCATATCCGGCACAGTGCCGGCATGTGCACAGTGTCTGATGACCTAAATCCGCGGGCACAGAGGCATCCCATTCACGGGAGCACGTATTCTAAAGATATACCTTTTCTAAGCTTTGCATGGAGGCAAATAGATGGCTCGTGGGTAAAAGATTACGCTGTCACAAGCAGCGTATTGTGGGTCGACGAGTTTTCAATCACTCCGCATTTTTAGACGTGATCGATAGAGTTCATTTGGGTTTGTTTACTGGAGTTTCGGCTGTTTGTTATAAGTTGAGCTTTATTTAGTAAAGTTCAACTGATAAATTAAAGTGTTAAGTCTAACATCTGGTAGCATGGCGAACGGTAAGTGTTGCTTTAAATTCATAATTCATTTATTT